>NC_044058.1:26850942-26933442 GCF_902167405.1 Gadus morhua | reverse complement strand
ACTAGTCGTATGCCTAGCTTAAAAAAGAGTCTTTAGACAAAAGGTACCCCTTGCGAGTCAAGACAGGACACCTTTTATGCAAACAGAAACAACAAGTGCACTCTGTACAGTGTTGATTATTTTCTTTGTTCATAACCAATGAGGTTCCTTTATCAAGACTTCGTGCCACGACCTTTCACCCTGATGACCTTGAGGTTGAAGGCTTGTGGACCACGGCGGTGGCTGACCAGTTCATCCTGAATGATAACATACACCGATCCACCTCTGGTCTGCACACCTTGGTGGGGAAGGGGTAATCAATGCTACAGGCAGATTTGGATCCTGTTGGATCGTTAAGCTGGGGGTCGGACCGGGAATGCGAGGCAGAATAAGCTCAGTTGAAAATATGTTGGCAAAAGCTGAATATATATCTGTTTGATAAAGATGTGGGAAAAGAAAATCTAATGTAGGCCGTGTTTTGCAGCCCAACTCAGTGTGTTTGCATTTTGCCAGGTGCTCGTCGTATGTCGTATTGAGCTGTCGGAAACTTTATTCTCCTTATTTCTTTTGGTGTGTATTTTTCTGGAAAGCCATTGGAGACCAAAAAATATGCCTTTACAAGTTCAAATTTACCATTTGAAAGAAGCAGGTGTTGTGGTTTAAAATACTCTTCTTAACACAGAATAAATGTATGGAAAGCCGTGGGGGACACAACTGTGTTGGTTATGTTAAGGTGTCTATTCCCTGACGGTTTTGGCCCCAATGGCTTTCCATAATGTTCAGAGTTAGTATCACGCATCAAACTACAGACTTCTGGAGCTGTTACATGCTACCCACTGTGCCTCCTCAACCGTGCATCGTTGTTCATTGAAAGTTTACGTTCATTATTTCTGCCTCAACTCCCCCCCTCCATGCCTCCATACATTACCACGCTCTACGGAGAGAAACCCTGACGTCAATGTGAAACACAACCTATACGAGAGGCGTGTTTGCCAGGTCTGTGTGCGTTTGATAGACTCAATGAATCATTAATCAGAGTTGATTAACATAAGGACGGTTTGTGGTGTCAGAATGGTCTCGTGTGAAGAGCCTCAGCTAACACAGTTCGGCTCTCCCAGGTCTATCTATAAACATCCTTGAGAAACGATGTGGGTGACCTGCATCGGTATCGACTGTCGCTTGCGCTACATCAGGGGTCCTCAACCAGTTTTTTTCTCAGAACCCCCTCAGGGTAATCCCCCCCTCCCCCCCCCCCCCCCCCCCCCCCCCCACCCCCTGTATTGAATGGAGACAGATAGCTTGGTCTGTTGAATTTAGTGTTTTATTGACGTTTTTCTCGTAATGTGGGCTATTTGCGTACAGCCGTAGCAGCCGGATGTTTAATCAATTCAAACTTTATTGTTTGATACTTCATGACGATAATGATAAAAGTCAAACCAACTGATTGTTTTTAAATTCAATACGCTTATATCAGATTGTATGGGGTACAGCCCCCATTGGAAAGCCCTACTTCAGAGAAATCCGCTCCTAAATAACGCAAATATGACCGTTCAAACAATGATTTGTCTCAACAAATTGAGTTGATAATTGTTAATAAATCCACTGTTGTGCAATCGTGAATTGTTTTTGATCAAATGGGCCTCAGATTTAAAGTTACAAATATATATTTGAAATTGCCAATCTTTGATTGGAGTCAGTTTCGAATTGGATTTAGTCTAAAACACATCGTTTTGGGGGGATATTAGCCAAACTTTAATTCAGTTGCAAACAAAGTTCTACTTTTAAAGTTGAACACATTGGATTCTCCATTTTTGAGGCAAAGTAACCTCATACACTTTAAATGTCTCTAGGTATTTGTTTACTTGTGAAGGAAATGTTAAACGGAAACGATGAATGGGTTATGAGCGCAGCACTAAGAATAAAGCTATGGCTGATATGGAGAAGATGAGTTTTGAGAATGGGATTTTTATTCAAAAACTTGTTTTTCTATTGGCAAATCAACGACTTGCTCGCAAAAAGACATCGCTGAAATCTGACTGGTTATAAAAACATCTTATTCTGCATTGATATTGGATATCAATATCAATTCATTGATACTGGGTTGATATTACACTGTTTTTCCACAAATTACATCTTGATTAAATGAAACTATCTCTATTACTCTTTTCGAAATGTTATGTTTTATTTGTTTTTGATCATATTATGTAAATCACAAATAATCCTCCTAAACTTTACAATGAAAGCAAACAGTCTAACCAGAACTTATACTGCATTGAGAGCGGTATCTACCACCACTACTCTCGTACTGCAAAACTAATAAAAAAAAAAAGAATTGAATTATAAAAATCCTTTCCACTTCATTTAAATCACATAGCATAGCCTTGTTGGATGGACACAGTCCTGCTGGGACTTTTGTGCAAGGTAATTAATACGCCCGGCCACCGGCACACATTATCTACGAGGCCTGTGTGCTTCGTTAATAGACGGAGGTAGACCGCCCACCAAGTGGGCCTGTCTAGAAATATAACGTGTTTTTCCTTCCCTTGGAATTTAAATCCAATTACACCATAATACCGTGTATCCACGTAATTTAAGCCCAAACCCTGCCCTATCCGTCATTGGCTTCCTCAAATCACACCATCGCCTCACAGCCTGCATTCAATTATTGATAACAGCTCAACGTATTCTCTCCTAAGCTTGTTAAAATACTGTCAGACCCATACGTTCTCACAGGCACAACCAACTGCAGCACTGACGTCCCCGGTGAGCTCGGGGCCGGATCCCCTACACATTACAGCCGGCTGCAGATGGCTGGGGCTTTACACTTATCTGTCACTAAGCACTTCTCCGCTCCGCCCAGCTGTCTACCACCTAAGCATCCCAGGCAGGCTTGCAGTGGCAGGGTCTCACCTGGTTCCTCCACACCTGGCTGACCCTGACCCCCTCTGTCTCCAGCCCCACCACGAAGCACGAGGCAGAAGGCAGAAAACACACTTTGGCTGCCGAGTCCGAAGGCTGTCTTGTACATAATGAAGCAGGCAACATAAGCTCCCCCGGTTACCCTTGCACAGCTCTCCTTCCTCTCTCGCTGAGCGGCATGATGTCTGGGGCAGGCTAGTGTCAACTCTGCTGTTACATCTGCCTGGGCTCTCTCCAGTCCTCCCTCCTAAAAACCTCTCCAGAACTCCCTCCTAATTCCTCCAGCAGGCAGCTGGGATCAGCCGGCGGAACTCATCAGAGCTGCAGGGGCAGACAAATGCTGCAGGTGGCCACTGGGACGGACAGTGGTGCGGTGTGGGCGAGAGAGAGAGAGAGAGAGAGAGAGAGAGAGAGAGAGAGAGAGAGAGAGAGAGAGAGAGAGAGAGAGAGAGAGAGAGAGAGAGAGCGTAAGGGGGGAGAGAGATAGAGAGTAGGGGGGGGAGAGAGATAGAGATTAGAGAAAGGGGGGAGAGAAAGAGTGGGGAGAGAGAGAGAGAAAGAGAGAGAGGGGGGGGGAGGGAGAGTGAGAAGAGAGAGAAAGAGAGAGAGAGAGAGAGAGAGAGAGAGAGAGAGAGAGAGAGAGAGAGAGAGAGAGAGAGAGAGAGAGAGAGAGATAGAGAGATATTCTCACTTCAATTGGTGGTTCACCGCCGATCTGCCTGGTAAACTTTTCAGCTCAGGATTTTGTAATTCGGTATGCCATATATAATAGGGTTAAAGTTTGAGATATATCAAGGTTGTTCTTTCTTCAATATAATGGCAGCAGTTTCTTGGTTAGATTGTATATCTTCTTCAGAGTCGTGTTATGCCGTCTCTTGGCTGCTGCTATGTACAGCACACGCTCAGGGCGGTATGAATACATTAAATGTAACGTAATCTTAAGCAGGCTATATTGTGTTTAGTTATGTTCTTTTAGTGTCCACCTCCGGGTCCAAGATTCCTTTCTCATTACATCCCGGCAGGTGCAAGAGCGTAAAACACACCATTACCCGATGACTCCCCAGATGATCTGCACGTGTCATCAGTTTGCAGATGTTTGATGTTCAAACACATGGACGAGACTTCGCCTTCTTGGCTCCGACATGAAAGGGTCCCATCGTTCATTTCTGCCTTTCTTGGGTCAGCTCAAAGCCCTTTTATATTGTAAAACTTAAAAGGCCTAATCCCGATGTGACTTTAATCCAATGAGCTTCGTGAGAAGGGGTTCTTACACGTAATGACCTCGCGAGCATGCCATCCGTGCGTTGGCCTTTTATTTTTTTCTCTGAAGGACCGTAGCGGTTGGTTGTAATGCTTCGGGAGCCGCCATTGTAGCCGAAAGTATCTGCATGTATCAGCCAAGCGGAATGGCTGAGGGATTGTGGGGGGTTTGCGAAGATAAGTTTAATGGGTGTAATACCACACTAATCCAATTAAAGCTCTTCAGTTACGTGAAACATTGCCGCCCGTCCCTTTAAGAAGGCTTCACCAGCCCCTTCCCTTTAAGAAGGGTTCCCCGGAGGGAGGGGCAGCAGTGCAGCCGGTTGCCATGGCTACAGCTGGAAGAGGGATGCGAGTGAGCTGCAGTACTGACAACACTGAAATAAAGTACACACACAAACCCTTGCAAGGACACACAAAGACACACACTCCCTCACACATGCACCACCCAGCAATACACACAAACCATATATCCCCTCCATCAATACGATTGTAAGACAGACTTAGGAGTCATAGGAGTAATACATTTCATAATGCATAGTATCATATCATATCATATTTTAAACTATTACAAGATGGATAAATAGATAAACACAGACTGACAGCAGAGAGAGAGAGAGAGAGAGAGAGAGAGAGGGAGAGGGAGAGAGAGAGAGAGAGAGAGAGAGAGAGAGAGAGAGAGAGAGAGAGAGAGAGAGAGAGAGAGAGAGAGAGAGAGGGAGAGGGAGAGGGAGAGGGAGAGGGAGAGGGAGAGGGAGAGGGAGGGAGAGGGAGAGGGAGAGATGGACAGATAGATAGACAGATAGATAGATAGACAGATAGATAGACAGATAGATAGACAGATATACAGATGGGTATACAGATGGGTATGCAGATAGCTGGACAGTTAGACAGATAGATAGCTTTATCCATATACAGTTCCACTTAGATAACATCCTCCATAGCAATAAGGATATGATCCAGTTGAAACACCAGGATGCCACACTCTATGTTCAGCTCAGTATCACAGACGGCGTTTACATTTTTCTGTGTCAGCTGTTGCTGGAGTTAATCTCAAAAAGATTTACATTTACCAGTAGAGCATGTCCAGCAGCATGTACAAGTGCAGCTCTACAGTAATGTGCAACCAATTATGTTCCACAGGTTTGCAGACATTGAACCTGATATGCTGTGACTGCCCATGGCATATCAACACTGATCACTTTGTAGTTAGAGCTAAGGAGGGTTAGCTCTTAGGGTTTTGTACATTAGTGGCAAGATCTAAAGGGGGGGGGGGGGGTGGAAGCCAATTAAAGCAGGCTAATTTAGGTAATTTTCACTTTGACATGAATGTGATGAATATCACAATTAATATTAAAGTCAAACGTTTATCATTTCAGTTGATGCTGGCCTCATGGAGAAGGGATGATGTCATGAGAGGTGTGAACTGGACATAGGGGAGCATGGGGACGTGTGTGTGGATGATGGCTGGTGTGTCTGGCTCCCCTGGCGGAGTCTAATTGGACTAAGGGGCTTGGTGAGGCTGCACACCTGTTGCACTTTGATCCATCAATGTATACAGGTTAAACCAGCCAAGACTGCACAGCACACCGGGGGAGAGCTCCTGCATGGCAGCAGAGCAGCCTCGCCATTTACATTAGCGACATCCGTAACAATAAACTGTGTTTAACACCACCACCCTGCATCCTTTATGTTCGGAGGAGCCAAGAATAAGTCACCAGCCACCTAGGTGTAGTGTACTAATGGACTTTGCTACAGTATTAAATATTAGTGCTGTCAGTTAAACGCGTTATTAACGACAACCAAATTTAACGGCGTTAATTGTTTATTGCGCGATTAACGCATATTTATTACTATTTTTTTTTTTTTTTTCTTAGGCTCAAAACAAAGACTGCTATTTTCAAGGCAGTATGTTTGTATGTTCATCGTTTAATTGCACTATAGGCTTTTTTTTTGTATCGTCCTGTTTTGATCAGTATAAGCCAATGTTGTTATCAATAAAAAAACATTTGCACAAGACAAGCCGATGCACTTCCCCATGTTGATACGAGCATTAAAATGAGAAAAATTAATGGGACGAAGAAATCAAGGGATATTTAGCATAGAAAAAATTTGCGATTACTCAAAATTAATCGTGAGTTAACTATGACATTAATGCGATTAATCACAATTAAATATTTTAACCACTTGACAGCACTATTAAATATACATGCATGCACACATCAGTGAGAAGTGGATCCAGATTCGGGGAACAGCACTGCATTCCTGAAAAGGGAAGTCACTTTTGAATTGTGAGATTGATTAATTGTATCGGAGCTATTTTGTAACATGCCAAGGTTCAGTTCTGTGTTCGGTAATGTCTCATACAAGCGTGTCACATTACGAGCTTGAAGGTATTAGGCACTGTATTAATACAAAGGCTTGATTCACTGGACACGCACCGCCTGAAAAGGCTCACTGACATTCTTAGTGATTCCATGGAGGTTCAATTACTCTTAAGAAGAATCTGTGGGAGTCAGAGTAAGTACACAGTGTTGGAACTGCTCTTTCTAATTCATGTTTTCCCTTGATGTGTTTTTAATATTATTAATATATTGATTAAAAGGACCTGTGGCTAATTATGTGTTGTGTTCTGATTTACAGATTTTAATGGCAAGCTGGTTACAGGGAGTCTTGTTTGCTTTAATAAGAGAGGCATCAACACGTAGACTGAGGAAGCAATGCGCCGAGGCGGTCTCTCTTTAAACACACATATTAACACTGTGTGCTCAAACAGGTCCAATAGATATACCACAGCTCACATAGCTAATTGGTATTTTGCAGCAGCATTATCAATGTAAAGGACGGGGGCAAGGGATTAAAGAACGCACGCATCATAAAATCCTTTATTGCCTTTACTCTGCCTCCTGACAGCGTTCCAGGCAGAGAATTAATCAAAAGAACCATTTTTGCCGAATAACTGATGTGGCTTCAGAAATGGATGACGATGACTGACAGCTCGTAGGGTGATTCATTCCGGCCTGCTCCCGTGATTGGCAAGAGACACAAAAAAACCTGCATCATCTGGCTTTATGTGCACTTACAGCATCTGGAGGTTCCCAGCGTTGCAGATCTCCCTTACCCCCATCTGTGTGGAGGGAGCCAGCTGCTGTTTACTGAGCACCACCGACTCCTGGGGGGGGGGGGGGGGGGGGGGGGGGGGAGGGCTGGGGCATGGCGGGCTAAGAGAGAAGCCTGTGGGTCATCGGCCTCAATTTGAGCAGGTGTCAGCAATGTACGATACGGCCACTCTCCTGTCTGGTGCAATAAGAGCCCTGAGTCGCAGCAAAGCCCAGGGAGATGTTTCTTCTAATGCTCCAGTCCGACAGCAGCAGTGACTGTGAGGGTCCTTTCATAACAGCGGATCACAGGTCCACACACCCGCCGCGTTCAAATATTACAATAAGCAGAATGAGTGACGCTGGTATTGCCAGGCAATGTCTAAGGGTAAAAATAAAAAAGGGAATCTGACCGAGCCCGATCAATCAAAAATGATTGGGTGCATGATTAAACATTGGCTGCTCCTGAAAAAAAGAAAAATAGCCATATGCCTTCATCCTGAAGCAGGTCCACTGGAGAATAAATAAAAAGCTAATCAAATCTTTTATTTGGCTTTTGTGTTTATTATGCTCCCAAGTTGCAGCAGGAGACTGCGTTGTCATAGAAACACCTGCAGTAGTATAAAGGTTACGTGGTAGCTCGACTTGCTGGGATAGAAGTAACGAGTGAAGGCATCATTATGTGGAATATAAACGGCCCAATGATAGAAAAAATCACTGGGCTGGGTTTGCATCTTGGTTTTTCCCGAGAAGCAAACTTCAAATGGATGTGTGGTGCTGACTACAAATCTTTTTACTCCAATTTGACTGTATAAAGATTTGGCAGGATGGAGTTGGACTCAAAAACAATATTTGGATAATGCAATAGCGTGCCACAGATGCAGGCATACGGCTGAATTCCTGCATAGCAATATAGCCTTACGGCAAAAAGGGTTTTCATATCCATAATATTTCAACCCGTCTATCTCATGTTTACCCATCAGAATAAAAAAAGAAAAAATGCACCCGTTTCATTGTCAACTCATCTTAACAACTTGATGCTGGACCTAACTGATCACCATCTCGAAGACTTTACGCCCAAACTTTTTCTTTTAATCTGGCACAAAGAAAGCCACCTGGAGTAGGGAGAGATCCCCCAGAGGCAGCGGCCCTAAAACTCTTTGCTTTCAGGTTTGAACGGTTCCTATAGGTCGCTCTGTTTAAACAGTCTTTTTGAGTCACCGTTTTTTATGATTGGCTGTCGGAGAGGAAAGAACCTCATGGAGGAATGATGAGCCTGAGTCGGTGCCTAGGCTCTATGCTATAGAGCTAGAACACACAGAAGAGAATGGGGTTGTGGCAACAGACTCCAGGCCGTGTCATCAGCCGGCGGTGGAGACAGCCTTCAGATGGGCGATGTAATGAGACTGAGAGCTGCTGCGGCTGGTGGCCCTCGACTCCACAGAAAGCGAATGGCTGATCTTCCCTCTCTCATGTATAAACCCGTCTCAAACAAGTGGTTCATCGTCTTCAAAGACTCCCCTGAACCCCGGAACCAGAAGCCTTTTGAAGCAGCCTCTCCGAGGGGTTCCTTTGCTTCGTCTACGGCGCCAACTTCCTTCCAGAAGTTTCTCCTACACCTGGAGCCGACGTTTAATATGATTTCAGCTGCACTTGATCTGAGCGAGTCCGTCTTCTTCCTTTGTTTGTTTCGAGCCGCTTGAAATCCACATTATTATCTGCCACTATCCGCCGTTATCATCTTGTTTCGTTAATCAATTTGGAAACAGGGCCCTTTATCGTGTTTTTCCATCTTGAATTCATTGCTACATTGCTACAAATATCAGAGATTAGAGTGGAGCAATCCATTACATAAGTTAGTGTGTAATCATCTAGTTATTCAATAACTAATTCATGCTTGACTCACGCAATCAATTTTCTGTGTGGATGTTAAAGAGAGAGTTGAAGTGAAGCGTGAACACACTAATGAATGACCAGTCTGTCTTCTAAATCTTCATTATTAAATCTCCTCAAAGGGTTTGTATCGAAGAGGAGTGCCTATCCTGCATTGGGACATGATGTTAAACATAGATATAGATAGATGGCGAGGGGAAAACAACCAAGTAAACTCTACTTTTGAGGACTGTAGCAAGGAAATACGAGTACCAATGTCAGTCATGGCAAGACGATGTAGCTGCTGTACAACGTCTGAAATGAGATGAATATTCACCTCAGCCAGGGTGGCGCCTGATTGTTGTTGATCGGGAAAAATAACAATCCAAACACGTGGTTAACACGAGGATAATCCAAGATTGTCCGACCTCAGAGCCTACAGTAGACTTTGCCTGGGTTGTTAAGCAACCGGAAAAAAGGAATGACCGCAAGCGATTTACTTGGCTTCCGCTGGCAACTCAACGTGTTAAAACATCTCCTCTGCACCGCGGGCACCTGAGAAGGACACAGCGAGGCACCTGGTAAACTGAGGAAGGCAGCGGCGGTGCAGAATAGAGGCTGTGCTGGCGGGTTAGATCATGCATATTTGTCCTAGACACCAATGACAACGACAGTGTACCAGAAACGGCGTCTCTCCAAGAACAGAATAGAGACACGGCACCCATTCCCGGTTCGGATTAGCGACTGCTGTGTCCGACCACAATGTCATTACTGGCCTACAGTGGCAGACAGAATAAACAATGAAGACGCAGCCGCTCGGATTATGCGGGAGGCGGTTGGGATTCCGCGAGCTCCAGTCACACAGAGGCACGCTGTGAGGGAAGATCTGATGATTTCCCAGGACTGCGGACCAACACGGGAAGGAAAAGGGAAAACGAGCCGTTGGAGAGCTGCTCATCGTGCATTAGTGTGGACATCTGTCAAGTGAGGGGTGTTGCATGTTAAGGTGTTGAATTGCCTTTTCTTTTTGAGAATGAGGTCTCCACGGCTTCAATGGCAGTGGATGTCATATTCCTGTGCATCTCTATGGGCTGATATCAAATGCAATTGGTGCGATCTGCATTTTGTTACGATTAGGTCATATGTGTCCTACAATAATATGGCCAATTTACAATGTTTACTTAAACAGCAGCATAATACATTGTGTTGGATTTAATCCATGTGTTTTATGGTTCTCTTTATCTTGAAGAGAGGTGGTTATACAGGTCTTCATAAATGAAATAATATTAAGATAGTAATAGCAAGACAGATTACATCAGTTTAAATTAGATTAGACCACATTTGATTCAGCTTTACTGCTTTAAAGCAGCAGCCACCCAGGGATCCACTACCCAACCGGTGCCTTGATCAAGGTCACTTGCAGGTTTATCACTCGCATGCCTTTGGTGTGGGAGGAAGCTGGCGCACAGAGAGGAATCCCGGATTGGTCCAAGCGGGGTTTGAACCCCTGACCTTCGTGCTCAACATGACGGTCTGTACTTTGAACATATATTTGACCAGAGGAGGTCTGGTGAATCCTCAATCATCCAACAGCGAAATGTCTGCCGCTCTAACATAACTACTGGCCTTTTGAGGAGAAACTACATTAAACTGTTAACGCAACGTCGACAGGTTGTGACGGTGATTGCTCGGTTAAAGTTAAAGTATTTGAAATTAACTCTAATCTACGCAACCAATCCAAGAAGAGTTCATATCAGACACATGGACGAGCAGTGAATGGGTTGAATGTATCGCCTCATTTAGCACTGTTCAAATTCCTACCAGAGCACACCTCCTCTAATCTAAAGAGCAGCTCGCAGTTCATTTTTCCATCCCAGTAAATTACTGTGCTGAGCTGCTGAGTTCTCCCCTTTTCCCTCTCTTTCAAACTCAATTTCAAAGAGTCGGGAGAGACGCGAGTGGCCTGAGAGAGTTGGTCCATCACATTTTCTCATTAATCTAGACGAGGCACCGCGTGGATCATGGCTTCCGATTACGACATGAATAATAAATGAGATGGCTTGTCTCCATTTGGAGGAAAACCTGGGAGAAGCCCTTGCTTAATGCCCTATGGTCTATAGGGAAACCTCTTCTACGTGTGGGAGGAAATAGAGAAGAAAATGGGTTGTTTTTCAAGCTGAGGAATAAATATGCCGCATCGACTTACATAATTTCCATTTTGAGGAACGAATCAATATGCAGGGTTTTTCTATCCATAAGGAGTCCCAGACATCACATGGATGTAGCCCTTCAGATCACATCCTTACCGTTATGTATACTAAAGCTATCATGAATAGAAATAAGTGAGTCTACTTCTATGAAAAAAAGATTTCCTTTTGATTCATCAAGAGCAAGTTGCGGTGCTGTTTTCTGCCGAGTTGTCAAGGTATTTTGTCTCCACCTTAAGGTAACCCTAGGAACTGAATACTTTGTGGCTAGACACGGGGATGACGAAAATCATCGTAACTAATCAACATAATTACCTCATTAGCATTCAATCATCGACTTGCTTGTATAGAAAAACCGGTACCTGACATATGAATGACACTTTGGGAGGTTTGAAGCCTCTCATAATAATAGGCCTTGAGGACGATCATCCAATCAGGCAAAATTTCTTAATCAATTTAATTTATTCATACTTTAGAATAAAATTTCCTTTATTTAAAATATTAAACAAACTCATATATAAATATATAATATACCACCCATCGAATGTAAATTGCTCCTGCACATTTTAAACTTGCTCAAATAAATATATATATAGATATATCACATAAGCTTAGAAAGTTGTTCTTTCACTTTCTCTTCAACGGTTGCAAAGTACTTCATCCGGATAAGCAGTGCCTTGGCAGCTTCATGCTCCCCTAATAACGTAGGACAAAAAAAACAAAGAAAAAAGGTTATTAAAAAAAGAGTTCAGTCAGACTCGTCGAAAGGATTAACGACACAACATAAATTCAGAACACTAATTAAACTCTTCTTCTAACCATAACTCGCGGGGACGTACCTCTGTTCAGAGCTCCGTCTATCTGGTCTGTCAGTTCCTCTAGCTTCACTATAAATAAGAGGGAGAGACTTTCACAGTTACTTTAAGTCCGTCATTAAAGGGTCATTAAACAGAGGATAACCGATAGGTGGGAGCATAATCAACTTCTCTTTAGAAGATACGCATAACACCCAGATAAATCAAACGCTACATACATTAAACCCGCCCATCTGTTCACCCATCTGCCAGGCAAGGCAAGTCGGGCGAGTTCCATTACAAATGACTAATTTCCTCGACACAGAAAAACAACCTATTTTCTACTCAGCACATTTCAAAAGCGCATTCACTCATTTCTCCCCAGGATTATTTACGGCGTCCTGTCTCAATAGTAAGTGAAACCCTTTTGTGTTTTCTCCCCGGCGCACAAGGCTGCCATTAGTCTCCCGCGGCCACCTTTGTATCCGTCTCAATAGTGCCGTCTCCGTCTCATCCATCCTACCCCGACTCCTAACCGGGGGAGAGACGACCGCACCGGGACGGTATGGTCCGGCCCGCTAGCAGGGTCCAGGGGCCGAATCTCGCACCCTAGCCCGCGCGGGCGGGCGGGTCGGCACTGCTGCGACCCCATTGGCTCGAACGTCATTTGAGACTCACCTGTTCAGAGTTCATCTAGAGTCTGTTAGACTCTATGTTGTACGTCCTGGCACTTAGTGTACGCACTTATTGTTGCGTGTCCTGGCACTTAAAAATAGTACTTAGCATGGTGCAGCATCTTATCCTAGAGATCTTTCTTGTTTACGGGGAATGGGTTAACCTTGGGATTGTAAGTGCTTGGCATTTGGTTCTATGAACATCCTTACTGTACCGACAGCGATATATTGTTGTTTCTCTTTCTTCTGATAAATGTACCTATTGTGAGTCGCTTTGGATAAAAGCGTCTGCTAAATGACCCGAATGTCAACTGTAAATGTGAATGTCCTGTACGTGGACCGTCGGCGGCGGGCACCCCCCAACACGCGATCACGTGTTCATAGGGCTGCTCGATTATGAAAAAAAAAAAATCATAATCACGATTATTTTGGTCAATATTGAAATCACGATTATTCAAACGATTATTTTTGGGTTTGAAAACATGTTGTATTTCTTCAGCATGTCTCTAGCAAAATTCCTTTGTAACTGAGAACTTTGAAAATTCGCCTTAAAAAATTCCAAGAAAATGTTAAAATCTAAAATAATGTACAGGTATGTATCCAGCTTTTCTTTTGATAAAACATTAAAAAAAAAAAAAAAAAAAAAAAAATCGATCGTAGATATAGTTTTTTGATCGTTTGACGCTAAAATCGAGATAGAAATTTGATTAATCGCCCAGCCCTACGTGTTCATGAGAGCCACGCCTTCCACCGCACCACCCAGAGTGACGGCCACGCTGCGTTCTCAACGCTGTTCCAACCTGGGGGTCGGGCTGACACGCCGAACCCCGGCGGCGATAAACGGGCGGCGAGCGTGTCACGCGTTACCTTTCGTGTCGCGGCCGATCCGGTCGGCTTCCTCCGGCGTCTGCGCGTCCTCCACCGCCTCGTTCAGCTCCATCAGCTCCAACAGGAAGCTGGGGTCCGCCCCGGAGTCGCTCCCCTCCTCTAGGGCCATGCCCTCCAGCTCCAACTGGAAACACGCCCCTCGTTTACACACCGAACCCCCGCAGACACACGCCCGCACACACTGTCTCATAGAAGGCAAGCGCCGCGATGCATTACTTATGGGGCAAGAGGGGACTCATAAATCACACCCTTTTTTAAATTCTCTCCTTATTTGGGGTGTCTGAGACATTTTGGGGGCAGGTTGTACGCCATCCCCCGTCGGTCTGCACGGTTTCCTTCTAAAATATTAAACTGTTTATTTCATTTTTTTTGTAAAATAAATATATAAAAGAAAAAAAATAACGACTCACCATATACAGGCCTCGACTCAGAGGCTTGAGCAGCGTCCGGTACGCCTTGTTCAACAGGGCCGACTGGTCCTCCGAGTGCTGCTGCTCCTCCTGCGCCCAAGAACAAGAGCGACCGTGACTTCCACATGTTGGAGCGATGATATCGGAGAACACAGATCTATGGCTGTCTCTTACCATGCGTCGACATCCGCAGACTCCGGTTAACAACCGTATAATCATACAAAGGGTAATGCAGCCTCGCGCAATGTGTGTGGGCCAGAACCTGTTGTTCACCCTGCTCTCCTCCTTCTGAGGGCAGCGCTGACTCCTTCACCACAGATCAATAATCTACAGCCTATAGGGACTTCAGTGGTGGAACGAGCTCCCTGCCGTTCTCAGGACCGCAGAGTCGCTCACTATCTTCTAAAAAAGACTCAAGACTCACCTGTTCAGAGTCCACCTCGACTCTGCATAGACCCCCTCCCCCTTCTGGCCACCATTGTACACTGTATTGTATTGTGTTGTATTGTATTATAGTACTTAACTGCAGAAGCTGCTATCATTGCTGTAACGCGGGGAATTGGTTAGCCTAGCGATTGTTGTACTTGCACTTGGTTCTATGAACATCCTTTCTGTACCGACAGCGATATATTGTTGCACTTCTTATGACAAATGTACTTATTGAAAGTCGCTTTGGATAAAAGCGTCTGCTTAATGCCCTAAATGTAAATGTAAATGTAAATGTAATAGCCGTGTGTCATTGTACTACGATAACAACAATAACACAATAGTACAGCATGTTCGCACAAAGCCGTTGATTCCTTCGCACACAAAGAAACCCAAAGGAATTAATTAACAGGAATAACCGCTAATGTGATGTTTTACGTGTAGCTGCATAAGTGCCTTTCTGAGACCCTGCGACAGACTGGAGGATGTGGTGGTGGGGGCGAGATGGGGGGCCCGCACGAAGGGCGGGAAGGGGGGGCGGAGGGGAGTAGCTTGGAATGGCTGGCAGATCGAGTACATTCTGTGGCTGTCAAGTCTGTCAGCTTCGGTGAAAATCAATAGTCTCAAGCGGTGGCCCATGGGCCTGTCATGTTCAGCCGGGGCTGTAATAACAACCTATGCAGTCGGTAGTCGAGTAGTAATGAGACTTCTTCTCCAGCCTATAGGATGCCGTTCCCCTGGGGCTTCATGGATGTCTAATTAAGAGAAATGTCCGGTAGTGCTGATAAAACCCAGGAGTACCAGCACAAACTATTGAGATACAGATCCCCGGGCGGAGCGAGTGGGGCTTGGTTTTAGATACATCTGAAGTCTTTATTTCGGTGGACAGGGTGACATATGGCTGCTTCCCAACAACCGCATAGGTTGTTGGGCCTCAGCTTGTCTGCAGTGGGTCTCCTGTGTGCTACCCCTCACTGTAACTCTGAAAGTAAACAGATCTAGAGGACACACGCAGACACAATTGTGCAATACTTCTCTTGAGTTTCACCGGCTTTTTCTTCACAGAGATATCTGTCTGAGTCTAGCCCTGTTGTGTCAGAACTAAGGGCTTGCTGGCCTTGAGTCACGACACGGTCGGTTCGGCTTTGCAATGCATCACAGAAGACCATCAACCAAGCACCCGCCTCTTGCACAACTGAGTGCATAACCCACAGTGCTGTGTTCAGCCTCGAGATTGAGACAACTAATTGTTCACAACCAAATCAGTCAGTGGTTATGTAAGGCAACCCACTGAAATGCAGAGGAAGGGGAAATGAAAAAAGTCTTTGGGTATTGGACAACAAAAAGCCGAAACCGGGAGAACTTTACTATCCAGCTTCATCTTTGTGCCTTAGAATCTTTGGAAGGGTTTAAGGTTTTGAATCATATTTGAAGTGACAAAACCCAAATCTGAACAACATAATAAACCACTGAAGCAAATAGCTGAGCCATGCAGCTTTGCTGTTGCCATTGTTCCAACTTTCAATCCTAGGGTCGTTAGTTTGAACCACATCAACATTGGGTCCCGAGGGGGGACTTTGAGGGGCCCGTCTAATACAGGCAGACTCTGGTCAGGCGTTGAGGCTTACACTATAACTTGTAGCCATATTTTAGACAGAGAGGCCTCAGACAGGGTTAACCCATTCAGACCGGATCACGCATGTGTGCGTGTTTACCTTTAAGACCGGATCACGCATCAATGCGTATTTACCATTAATGCCGGCAAACGCGTCTGTGTCATTTGGAGCGGTGTCGTCTTTTCCGAGACACGTGGCCAATAATATGTACTGTGATTGGCTGAAATACTCTTTGGATGAGTGACAGAGATGATTAGGGATTTTTAACTGACTAATAAAATGCTCGAAATTAGCATACACGTGGAGAATGTTTTGGTTTGAAAATGTAAACACTGTGCGAGCGATCCGTCATGGCTGACTCAAGTGAAGGAAGCGATATTGACGAAGTCATCAATTCGGATCTTAATGAAATTAGGCAGGATGATTTTAATGAATTAAATGATATCCCAGATGATGTAGATGTACCAGCCGATCGCGTAGTTAGAGAGCAGTGGATCCAAGCGATGTTTCGAGAGGAAGAGGGGGAAATGCGCGAGTTCGTTGGCTTCCAAGAAGAATGGAAAACAAACAACTTCCACTCACGTGAGAAGATCCCGTATAATCGCAAACCAGGTGCCAAGATAGAAATTCCAGATGTTGTTACACCAATACAGGTATTCTCCCGTATTTTCACGGAAGAGTTGTGGATGCGACTTGTAACGGAAACAAATCTGTATGCGGATCAAACACGGAGCGCAACTCCATCAAACAGCAAGTGGGTACCCGTCACAGTTAAAGAAATGAAGACCTTCGTAGGACTGTGTCTTGCCATGGGCATCCTAAGACTGCCATCACGTAGAGATTTCTGGCGTCAGAAAAAGTGGCTTTTTCGAACGACCATCCCCCAAGCCATTTCAAGAGACAGATTCGACATCATCTGGAGGTAGGCTCGTAAATTGATATCAATGACAAGAATATTTTTTTTTATACTGATTGTGGAGATGACTAGCCAACTAGCTTTTTGTAATGATGATGGGAATGTCACATGATATGATTGCAACGATGATTGCAACGGTAATAATGATTTGTTGCTGATACTAATGCCAATAAATAAATGTCTAAAGGTGATGATTGATAATTGATGATTATGGATAGCAACAATAAAAATGTAATATAATGCAATAGACAATGCTAGCTTATGATGGATGACATTAATAATTATGTCTGATGATAGATAATAATACATAAAACATACATAAATACAAATGAAAATAATACCTCATGATGGATGACAGTAATAATTATGATGTTTGAACTGATAAAGTGTAATTATACAAACACATGACAATGAAAGCTCATGATGATAATAATGTGTAATTCACTGTCCGACTTGCTATGTGTATTTTCAGGTATCTCCACTTGCAAGACAACAAAAGCAATGATGTGAAGCAGTCCGACAAGCTTTGGAAAGTCAGATGGTACCTCGACTACCTGAAAGATCGATTCCAGGAATTGTATGAGGTGGATGGGTTCGTGAGTGTCGACGAAAGCATGGTGAAATTCAAGGGGAGACTCGCTTTCCGACAATATCTTCCTCTGAAACCTACCAAGTGGGGCATCAAGGTGTGGGTGATGGCTGAGAGCTCCACTGGGTATGTTTCAAACTTCCAAGTCTACACCGGACGTGAGGGAGGGAGTAGTGAAAAGGGCCTTGCACACCGCATAGTAATGGATCTGGCTGGACCATACTTCGGGTCCCAACTCTCCATTTTTATGGATAACTTTTACTCTGGGGTGCCGCTTTTTGAAGAGTTGAAGGCTCATGGTCTGAATGCGTGTGGCACTGTTCGATCCAACCGAAAGGGAATCCCCCCAAAACCGCCTGCCATGGAGAAGCATCGGTACCAAGTGTATCAGAAGGATGACCTGACCTTCTGTGCTTGGCAGGACACAAAGGTTGTTTTGGTCCTGTCAAACTACCATGAGCCCATGGCAGAAGGGTCTGTCAGGAGAAGACGGGGAGAAGACATCCAGAGAGAGGTCAGAGTGCCAGCGTGCGTCTCTGATTATCAGAAGCACATGAAGGGGGTCGATCTACTGGATCAGATGGTAAGCTACTATCAGTTCCAGCACCGGTCCAAGAAATGGTGGCGGAGGCTTTTTTTCTTTTTCCTATCAGTCAGCTGCTACAATTCTTTTATTGCTGCAAGGAGTGCTGGAGCCTACAAGGGTTGCTACAAAGAGTGGCAGGAGGACCTTGCACAGGAACTTGTCACCCCTGTGACAGCAAAGAGTGCTCCTCAGTGCGCTGCAGCACCTGTGACAGCCTCAGCCGAGCACGACTGTGAAAAGATCTTTGAGAAGAGGAAGATCTGCAGGGAATGTTCACTGTCTAAGAGTGGCACTGAGGCCCGTCCTGGTGCAACAGTGTATGGCTGCAGACAGTGCAATGTGCCACTGCACATTGAGTGCTTTGGAAAGCATTGCCGCAGCACTCGAAAGTAAATGTATGAGTTGTGTTTAGACTTGACTGTACCGTTCTGTTCATCTGTACACTCACGAAGTTCTGATTATATGGTTTCTGAAATGATTAGGTAAAGATTCAAGAAGAAGTAACCCTCTGTTTTGTTTTGTTCCATGTTCTGTGTTTCAGTGTCTATCACTTGTCACTTTGGTTCCTTAAAAGGATTAAATAAAATCTGATCTGTATTGATTTTCAAAATGTTTTTGATGTTTATTGATTTTTTAAAAATATGCAGTTGAAGTTTATGGCCAAGCAAGTCATTCAAGCTGACAGCCAAAGAATTAATCTCTCAATTGCCTTTTACCTCATGTTTTTATCTGCTATAGAGCCTGAGAAATTAAGGTTTTAGTAGGCGTTGACAAATTTTGAATATTGTTCTGAAAACCCTCAGGTTTTGAGAGGGGGTTTACAGAAAAGTTCTTAGGCATAAAAAGGCCTTTTTTAGCAGGCGTTTTAGGCTTAAATGGGTTAAAGGTGACGATTAGCCGTTAAAAGCCGTTTTGAAAATATGCCCATTCTGACATCATAAGTGGGCGTGTCCACCTAGATGTTCGATGGATAGATGAGCAACGTTTGCTACAGTCGACTGGGTAGGCTGGTAGACAGATCTATCCAGCATAAATGTGGCTCTCTTCATGTGGTTTGACAGAAAATCATGGATCATCACTGCTGGAGCTCCACACAAAAGGTGCATGAGCAGCTTTCTAATATGGTAATTCCCGCCCTGTCTGCACAGTGTAAATATGCTTCTTTCAGACCGATTGGGACACTGATATCTTTGCATAAACGCCTTGCCAGTTAAAATCCCGGGTACAAGGTAATCCAGTTATTTCAGAATAAGACAGTTACCTACACCTTAATAATAACAAGATTATGTTGATTTGTTTTTTATCGCCCAAGTTGTACTCGTCACATTGAATGTGAATAGATTGAATGGCTTTTACAACGCAATACTTTACGATACAACTGAATAGCTTTAACTGCACAAGGAAGCAAGCAGGGAAGAGCGGTGATGCAACATTATGTAACACTTTTCTCTGTGTGTTGTGTTGTCTCTAGACTTGGACAAAGGCACACATGGTAAGGCCTTTTGCTTATTTTTCAAATACTCTGTAAATAATGTATTTCTCTTGGACGGTACTTTTAAGGGCCACATTTTGTCCAGGAGACCGTTAAGAAGGATGTGAAAATCGTCTGATTTAGTGGACTCTATGGGTACCTGCTTGTTAGGGAAGATACAGTGAGAATATAATTTACAAGGAAACATCCTGCCTACCTTTAAAATCCATGCACCACACATCATTTCTTAGGCCCTTTTCCCGAAACATTCAGGCCCTGGCCAACATGAGTAACTGCTTGCTAAAAAAATAACTATGTGGTCGGTTTGAGGAATGCAGCCTCAGACATGAAAACAATGTCTGCTCTAGTCGATTATCAGCACGATTCCCCATGGCACATTGGTTGAAGTCAATTGGAATCTATTAAAGTTCCATATCAAAAGCAGGCGCCCCATACCTTTGTGTTTTGGCTGAAGTTGTCTGGGTGTAGTGTGCGCTGCAGCTGCAGGTACGTCTTCTGAAGCTTCTGTGTGTCCAGCGTGAATGAGTGGGGACTGATCAAGGAAAAAACACATTGTAAGGTCAGATGTGTGTGTGTGTGTGTGTGTGTGTGTGTGTGTGTGTGTGTGTGTGTGTGTGTGTGTGTGTGTGTGTGTGTGTGTGTGTGTGTGTGTGTTTTGTTTAGATTGTTAATGTCAAAAGTAGTATTGGTAACAGCCCCTCTGTCACTCACTTAAACACTTACCTGTTCAAAATCTGGAAGTGGGATGCTGACTCATCTGCAGGCTGGACGACTTTGCAGAGAGGACAGAAGAAGGTTGGCTGGTCTTCAAGGGTCTGCTGACACTTCCAACAACTGAGTTTGGTGTGTGCAGTGCAATAACCCCGGAATGACCCCACGTGTGTCCTACATACAAACGATGAGCCCACTTTGGGTGGCCCGGAGTTTACATGTCTACCTAGTGCTTCCTCTGTGGGTTGCGTATCATAAGTTTGTCCCCCCGTAACGACTGAGTACCTCACTGGAAGGACGGTCCTGAACCACCGAATGGACCGCGCACCGACCAGTGACAACATGATCCAAACCCGTTTGTGAGCGTCCCGGAGTCAGACACAATAGTCGATGTGGCTCATGAGTGTTTAGGAAGTTTTGGTGTCGGTCATGGTGTATGATAATAAACACGGCTGTCTGGGTGCGTGGATTTATACATAGATATCACGAGTGTTTCCGCTAGGCAGCAGTAGCGCCCCCCTCGGCTCGGCAGACAGTCACCAAGCAGCAGCAGCAGAAACAGCGCCCTGATCCATTAGACGCCGCATTGGCCGGTGGACCGTACGTAAACGTCGCAGCCATATTGGAGAGGCAAAGACAGGCCTGGAAATAAATACAGGTAAACGGTGGAGCTGTAGGTTTTCTGTAAAAAAATAAATAAAAAAAGAAGCACTATAACATTGAATTGTTCAACCTACTAAATAGGTCGTTTTGTGATATATATTAAATAATTGTATATATTAAATCATTTTGTATATTAAATCATATATATTTAAATATATATATTTTTACCCCTTGTAAATCTTAGACCCTTGTATGTAACCTCTCCAAAATTGGCTGATAAATTAAAACCGTACAGGCATTTCTATCCAGAAAACCGCAGCCCCCTGTTGACTTGCAATCCTGTTGACTTGCAATTCAGGCGATCTTTACCTTCCCAATATGGCGGCGGTGTTGACGTACGATCCAAAGACTCCTTGACAGCGTCCCTCTCGGCCCGGCGGACCTTCGACTGTCCCTAGTGGAGGCTGTAGCAACAAGCTGCTAACTGGTCAACATAACGCTACAGACTGTTTCTGTAGCATATAGTTGCTAAGAACACCTCGCAGTCGAGCGCGTCGTACCGAAACAGAGTAAGTGTCTCCGGTGTGTTAAACTAGACGGTTATTACCATGTTATTGTTCGTTACTGTACGAATATAACAACTGGGTTGTAGCTAACGCAGTGCTGGCTAGCAGAGGGATAGCGTGTAGCTCTCCTATATGATAAAGCGGACCTCAATGGGGACCTTCGTGTACAGACTGTCTCGGTCTGTAAGTCACGTCGTCATCTGTATGTACACATGATTATGACATGGAGCCAGGACCGCTGTGGCTGGGTGAATAAAGCTAATGGTCACCCAGTTTAGTGAGCCAGTACCACCACAGAATGCCCCGTGATGGGTGCACTGGGAGTTCATTACCGAACAGGTTTATTGTGTATCTTGAACCTAGTCCATGTGCTTCCTGGATAAGGAACCAGCAGATACCTGATTAAACCGCCCGCCACGTCCTGACAGTAACCCTACAGTTACCATACGAGTCATGACAATGCCAGGTCCATACAGTACAAGTCCAAATGCACATGGGTTCACTGTAAGTTCCCTTAACTCTGTCCCACGTCTCTGTCCAGATACTCCATCCAACCCGTGGCCATGAGAGAGGCAGGGGCCAAACAAAACTTCTGGATCTACAGACAGAGGATTGTCCCAACGGGGCCGGATCTTTCCCTGGGTCACAGATAACATCTTGGATCGGTGAGGTTTTACTTTCTCGCCCTCCAGTTGAATTAGTACCGCCTCAAGCCAATGTAATCTATATACTGCTGGGATCGTTATCGAAAGCGAAAACAGTTTTGTTTTTTAAGGTGGGGATCATAACAGACAAACTCAGACCAGCTCCAGAGTGGTAACCAGCGCCAGAGGTGTGTGTGTGTGTGTGTGTGTGTGTGTGTGTGTGTGTGTGTGTGTGTGTGTGTGTGTGTGTGTGTGTGTGTGTGTGTGTGTGTGTGTGTGTGTGTGTGTGTGTGTGTGTGTGTGTGTGCGCATGTATTTGCGATTGTGCGGGCGTGCCTCTGTGAAGCCGGTCTGGGAAGAGGTAACAGGCGAGTGTTCCTCGGAGACAGTGGTGGAGACAGCAGTCCCAAAGTAAACAGGATCTCCCGCCGAAGGTCAGGGCAGGCTCGCTCAGACAATACCCTGGGTATTATCCAGGGAAATGGCTAAGAATAGAGAACCAGGGAGTAAGGTGTGTTGTTTGGGCCGATGGGCCAGCTGGAACATATTCTTGGGAAGAGTGACTCCGGCGGTTGTTTTAGTTTGGTCTGGGGCTGATGAACTGAGACGCCATCTCTGTCTGTGATCGGGAGAAATGGAGTTGTTATGCTTGCAGACATGTAAGTAAAACCGCAATTGCTAAATATGTTTTTTTTTAAAGATAATGTTTAAGCATTTTATTTATTCATAACATAGCTTTGAAGTTCAACTAATACTAGCTGCACACGGCTATCTGCGTTTGTAACTTTTTAGAAGAATCCCAGCTCGTGTTATGGTTTGAACTTCCTAAAGCGACTCACCATTAAAACAGAGATCATTTCACTTTTTGATGTTTGGCTGATGACCTCAACTGAAGGACACTGTCCAAGCAAACTACAAGATCTATTTGTTATAATTATATATTTAATTCATTTCATTATATCAAATAAGTTAATTCGACCTTAGACCAATGTCCCTCCTAGATCAAAGTTCAAGTTACACTCTATCTACTCAAAGCGAAAGGAGCATGAATAGATTAGTCTAAAACAAGATCTGAAAAATGTAGGGAAAATTC
Organism: Gadus morhua; assembly: GCF_902167405.1. Classification (NCBI taxonomy): domain Eukaryota; kingdom Metazoa; phylum Chordata; class Actinopteri; order Gadiformes; family Gadidae; genus Gadus; species Gadus morhua. The sequence continues at coordinate 26,910,099 of NC_044058.1, read as the reverse complement.
AGCAAAACATGCACTAAAACAGATGCTTACATATTTTAAGTAAAAACACAAAACACTGCCATGCCAAGGCTGTGAACAATAAATGGCCTTCAAAAACGGTCTTACCTGTGTTCACTTTCTCTGCTGCCGCAGAATAAAGTGAGCTGCAGGTAGTCTTAGAACCTGTCTTTGGCAATTAGTAACTAATTTAAAGCACGTTTAACTTACTGTTTGAACTTGTGATCTAGATGATAAAAAAAAGACTGTCATATGTTCTACTCCATTACTTTAAGCATCATAAAATATATGAGACATTATTCAGGCCCCATTCTCAGGGAGGGGTTAACAAAGGAAACCAGGTTGCATTGATCTGTTTGGGCGAAAACCACATCCACAGCAGAAACATGATGAGATTATTGAATAACAACGTTCAAATGATAAAGTCCATTTTGATTATTTAATACTGTGTGTGTGTGTGTGTGTGTGTGTGTGTGTGTGTGTGTGTGTGTGTGTGTGTGTGTGTGTGCGCGTGCGCGTGTGTGCGTACGTATACACTAGCACAAAGCATTATATATTGCAGTTATTCAGTTATAGACACGAGTGTCTGGTCTGAATTGGCAGACTGTGATTCATTAATGTGGAGCGTACCATCAGAATCGGCTGATGAGTGGCCTTGTTATCCAACACAGCGCTATTGATCTCTGGGTATGTATCTCTGAAGGAAGGCTACAGAGAGCTGGAAGCTTCATCTCATATCCCCTCCCCAGCTTATTGGAACCATATATTTGATGTATTATGATTTGAATCAATGCTTATTACTTTATAATTGAATATGTGTCAATAATAAATACACCTTTATGTGAACCCCCTCCCCCCAGATAAACCATGATCCCCATCACTGAGCTGCGCTACTTTGTAGACACCCAGCCTGCCTATCGCATCCTGAAGCCATGGTGGGACGTGTTCACAGACTACATCTCCATCGTCATGCTCATGATCTCGGTGTTCGGGGGGACGCTGCAGGTCACCCAGGACAAGATGATCTGCCTGCCCTGCAAGTGGGTGGTGAATCAGACCTGCAGGAGGTACTTCAACTCCTCCCACTCCACGGCCCTGGAGCCTAAGGGCATCCAGTATGACCTGGACAGGCACCAGTACAACTACGTGGACGCCGTGTGCTACGAGAACAGACTGCACTGGTTCGCCAAGTACTTCCCCTACCTGGTGTTGCTGCACACCCTCATCTTCCTGGCCTGCAGCAACTTCTGGTTCAAGTTTCCCCGCACCAGTTCCAAGCTGGAGCACTTTGTGTCCATCCTGCTCAAGTGCTTCGACTCGCCGTGGACCACCCGGGCTCTGTCCGAGACGGTGGTGGAGGAGAGCGACCCCAAGCCCATGAAGATGAACGGCTCCATGGACCACAAGGAGTCGGTCATCAGCGAGGACGTGGAGGCCAGCGTGCCCATGCTGCAGCGGACCAAGTCGCGCCTGGAGCAGGGCATCGTGGACCGGACGGAGACTGGCGTGCTCGATAAGAAAGAGGGGGAACAGGCCAAGGCGCTCTTCGAGAAAGTGAAGAAGTTCCGGATACACGTTGAGGAAGGAGACATTGTGTACAGACTGTACGTCCGTCAGACAATCATCAAGGTCATCAAATTCATCCTGATCATCTGCTACACGGGGTATTACGTGCAAAACATCCAGTTCAGTGTCGACTGTCATGTGAACATTGAGAGCCTCACCGGTTACAGCATGTACCGCTGCGCTCACCCGTTGGCGACGCTCTTCAAGATCCTGGCCAGTTTCTACATCGGCCTGGTGGGGGTGTACGGGCTCATCTCCATGTACACCCTCTGCTGGATGCTGCGGCGCTCCCTGAAGAAGTACTCGTTCGAGAGCATCCGCGAGGAGAGCAGCTACAGCGACATCCCGGACGTGAAGAACGACTTTGCCTTCATGCTGCACATGATCGACCAGTACGACCCGCTGTACTCGAAGCGCTTCGCCGTGTTCCTCTCGGAGGTGAGCGAGAACAAACTGCGGCAGCTGAACCTCAACAACGAGTGGACGCTGGACAAGCTCCGGCAGCGGATCACCAAGAACTCTCAGGAGAAGCTGGAGCTGCACCTGTTCATGCTGAGCGGCATCCCGGACACGGTGTTCGACCTGATGGAGCTGGAGGTGCTGAAGCTGGAGCTGATCCCGGACGTCACCATCCCGCCCATCATCGCCCAGCTGGTGAATCTGCGGGAGATGTGGCTGTACCACACGCCGGCCAAGATCGAGGCTCCGGCGCTGGCGTTCCTGCGCGAGAACCTCAAGTCGCTGCACATCAAGTTCACGGACATCAAGGAGATCCCCCTGTGGATCTACAGCCTGAAGAACCTGAGCGAGCTGCACCTGACTGGCAACCTGAGCGCCGAGAACAACCGCTACATCGTCATCGACGGCCTGCGGGAGCTGAAGCGCCTCAAGGTGCTCCGGCTGAAGAGCAACCTCACCAAGCTACCTCAGGTGGTGACGGACGTGGGCATGCACCTCCAGAAGCTCTCCATCAACAACGAGGGCACCAAGCTCATGGTGCTCAACAGCCTGAAGAAGATGGTGAACATGACGGAGCTGGAGCTCATCCGCTGCGACCTGGAGCGCATCCCGCACTCCATCTTCAGCCTGCACAACCTGCAGGAGATCGACCTGAAGGACAACAACCTGAAGACCATCGAGGAGATCATGAGCTTCCAGCACCTGCACCGGCTGGTGTGCCTCAAGCTGTGGTACAACCAGATCGCCTACATCCCCATCCAGATCGGCACCCTGGCCAACATGGAGCGGCTCTACCTGAACCGCAACAAGATCGAGAAGATCCCCAGCCAGCTCTTCTACTGCGGCAAGCTGCGCTACCTGGACCTGAGCCACAACAACCTCACGTACATCCCGGCGGACATCGGCTTCCTGCAGAACCTCCAGTATCTGGCCGTCACAGCCAACAGGGTGAGTCTCAATGACAATACATTTGATTTATAAAGTGCTTTTCTAAGGCCCCGTCCACACGAAGCCGAAACGGGCGAAACCGTTACGGTTTCGATCTATCCGGTTTCGAAGTATCTCCGTAAAGACGAAGCCAAGCGAAACCGGGTAGACCTGTAGAAACGCTGTAGTACACAAGCCAGGCCCATAAGGGGCGCTGCTTCTGCTACAGAAATCCAGAAGGAAAATAAAGAAGAAAAGAGGCGAGCATGCGCATAAAGGGTGAGACTCCGCGGGCTTAACAGTCATTGGCTAGAGGATCGAAGGGGGGGGGGGGCGATGACGTCATGGTTTGCGGTTTCAGTCGGTTTCAGGCGTCCACACGAATCCAAAACGAAACCGGGTAGATTTGAAACCACCTCCAAGGGTGGTTTCAGAAGTTTGCGGTTTCGGTCAGCGGATTCGCCGGCTTCGTGTGGACGGAAGGCCGAACCGTACAAGACCTTTGCGGTTTCGCCATGAAATCGGCTTCGTGTGGACGGGGCCTAAGAACTCAAAGACCCTTTACAGAGTGAATGCAAGTTCAATTCATTAATAAGAACGTATATTAGTAAAAAAAAAAAGATTAAAAAGAGGAGGGAGGATTATGACTTTAATTATACAAATGTACTACTACTACTTCATTCTGTAAATGAGTGTGATGTCGAGCATTTATCCACGTCATTGCTGGATTGCTAACTCTGCGGTCCCCCCCCCCCCCCCCGATGCAGATCGAGACGCTGCCCAGCGAGATGTTCCAGTGCAGGAAGCTCCGCACGCTGAACCTGGGGAACAACTGCCTGCAGACGCTGCCCTCGCGCTTCGGGGAGCTGACCGGCCTCACGCAGCTGGAGCTCCGGGGCAACCGGCTGGAGTGTCTGCCCGTGGAGCTGGGCGAGTGCAAGCAGCTCAAGAGGACAGGTCTGGTGGTGGAGGAGGACCTCTTCAACACCCTGCCCACCGAGGTCAAGGAACAGCTGTGGAAGGTGGACAAGGAGCAAGCGTGAACACATCGGGGGGTTGTGTGTGTGTGTGTGTGTGTGTGTGTGTGTGTGTGTGTGTGTGTGTGTGTGTGTGTGTGTGTGTGTGTGTGTGTGTGTGTGTGTGTGTGTGTGTGTGTGTGTGTGTGTGTGTGTGCTGCCCCTCAGCAGATCGGCTGACTCAGGCATTGAGCGCCCTCCCCCCCCCCCCAACAGACCCCCGTTCTGAAGGGAGATGTCTTCTTCGCATGGCCATACTACCTTTTATTGCTTTCTTTTAAGGCGTGTTTTTTTTTTTTTATTGCGCTGAATGACGGCCGTCCGTGTGGGGTGGCTGCACGTGGGATTTTAAACGGAAACATTGTTTTTGGGCTGCTGATGTCAACAGAATTGCGGTTCTGTTAGTTTGTTTGCGTTTCCACGTAAAGAGGAAAATACAAGCCAGGTATTCCTCCAGACACACGGTCACCTAGCGTGATGCTCCGAAAGTTACCCTCGAAAATGAAGCTATTACAGATTTGTCGCCAGTCCGTATAAAAGAAGTATAAACATACTTCTTGCATTTGATGGGCATAATCCATTATATTAGCATGTGGTCAATTACACAGTGTATGGTCAATCACACCATATGATGTTCTGAGATCGATAGAACGGAGATATTTCTCATAATCGGGTTATTGTTCTCTTGAATTGACTGAGTTTGGCAGAACCTCAAGAGTGCAATGTTGAAGGATCCTAGCGAATAGAGAACGGACACACTCGCCTGGCCGCCCGTAAACAAAGTCGCTCCTCGGTTTCTTAGGTTTGTTTACACAGGAGGAAAACATCCAGTCACGTGATTAAGCAAATTGTTCTCACTTGTATGTGTAATGCAATAATAATCTAAATAGTCACGTCTCCATTTAAAGATATTATTTTTATGTTTTATTTTAATGAGTTTATATGACAAAAAGCACATTCTTACAAAAATATGTTGCACGTTTCCCAAGCAGATTGAGCACTTGATCAGTTGCTGGTTTGATGGCCAGTGAATAGGCAGAGGTTAAACGTAGTCACTACAAGAGCTAACCAATTTCTATTCTATACATTTGCCTTACTCTATACTCTTTTAGAAAGGCTTCTGTTATGTATGACATTGAATTTGTTTTTTGTTATTATAATCACAGCATTTTCTTCCTAATTTTACTTTAATCTGATCTGTTGCTCAGATTTATTACTACTTATTTTCACCTGCTAACGAACTCCTGAATCTGGAAAAATATTATATATGGAAAATTGAGTTATATATGAAACCAGTATTATAAAACGCATGACAAGTGCAATGAAAGTTGCATTGGTGGTGAAATGAAATTTGCAATAATCGTTATTTCAATAACTAAGTTATTCTGTGGTATATGCTAACATGGGCCAGAGGCTTTCTCATAGGCTAGTGAGTTCATTTCAGAGCATTTATCACAACATATTTAATACTCTAAACTGATGCATATAATGTTTATGTTTGATTCCTTTTCTTTAAATTGATGTGTCATTTCTAGCTGCAGGTCTAGTCGACATGCATGATACTAATAGATATGGCCCGATGCTGCATTGGCATCACATTGGAATTATCAGATGGACATGCATAGGAGAGTTGTGTCCTCATGCTGAAAGAAATGCACCGCAAATTGTGTTCTCCCTGTGGCAATAAAAGACAACTTGCAGAGCTGTCATGTAATGCATATAAATGGCTGAAATTTAGCTATGGAAATGTTTGTTTTGCAACATTTTTTCACACTTTACACAAATGTGCAATATTGCCTTTATTAAAAAAGAGAAGTCTGAAGGTAGAAAGCGATGTGTTTTTAATGTTTAATGGGTGTTCTGTTTTGCATTTTTGAAAGTGAACAAAGAGTTGACCAGTGTTTTGAGTGCTTTGTTGGGCTGATGTGTGTGGGAGATTTTTTTGGGAGGCCAGGTATCCAATGTCATCCGAGCAATTAATATTGCATTAACTCTCCCTGGGAGGATCGCTATCGTGACATAAGGATCTGGTCAGACATCTGTTTGTAAGAAATTGTTTATTGTTGACATACATATTGAATAAACTGACAACTTTTTGAAAAATCAATTTGTGAAAGGTCACAAGTCGGGGCATTTATGAAAGAATACCAAACTTGTCAATAAACTGATGACTCATTGAATCAGACAATCATAATCCTAACCTGCATTACTAGCGCAGATGAGGAACGCCGAAATCACGAAAGGTCTGGTCAGCCAAAGCTTGTACGCTGAGGTTAACCGTAAGAAAAGCCTCAGCTGGCTGGCGTATGGAAAGCTTCATGGAGTTACGAAATATATTTATGGTTCTGTGGTTTTTCTTCCATGGTGTTTAATAGAGGCATTGTGGTTTCTGTTTGGGGATTTTGTTACAGTCTAGGTAGGAAATGGGAGCCATATCTTGTTTTAATGACTTTAGGATCGGAGACTGCTCACATCTGTGATGTTTTAATGTCCTCTTTGACTTTGTTTCTTCAGTTACGACAGCTATTAGTACCAGTATTATTGGAGCACATCAAAAAAAATCTCAGGAAAATAGTTATCAATCTTGCCGCTTTCCTTATTTTGCTTCTGCCTGTTTGTACCCATCTGATATTTTATTATGTCATTAAGTGGAACCTTTTGATCAGTGTAAAAATTCTGTTTTAAACATGAATGTTATTTTGCAGAAAGGAAAACACTAATATAGCTAAATAATCTTTCTTTAATGATGTCATTGTCGAACAAAGTATTCATTGAGACTTGTGGACAGGGGTCTCCTCTGTGTTGAGCACAATGTGTGTGAGTGTTTCCTCTGCCCTTTGAAACCATTTATCATATTTATCTTGCTCATGATTATGTTTGGCATTGTTGAAATGTTTCCCACCACATTTATCATACTTTCCAGATTAATATTTTGTAGGCTTTTGTTTGCCCAAAAAGACTCCACTTTTGATGATGAAAAAGGAGTGGAACAATATTTTGTTGTGAACTCGGATGACAGGAGAGTGAGTTGTATGTTTGAATTGATGTCTCATTTCAATGTTACAAAAAGAAAATAAACAATCTCCACTATGGCCGAATCATGTGTTGGGTGATAATTTGCTATTAGGATGGCACTGCGGTAGCAACAATGGTGCCTCTCTTATCTCACACTGTTTAGTTTAGAGAGTGAGGAAGTCGAGCCACTGGGCAGATTCACATCAGTGGGAATGTGGTGAAAGGGTCTGTGGCTTCAGGTTCCCTGGGGCATGCAGTAATGAGGACCTCACTAGGTCGACCACACAGCCAAGCCGGTCATATCAGCTCGAGAAGACTGTTCCACCTGAGGAGCCTGGGACCCTACCAATAATTGGATTTTGGATTTAGTTTTATGATTTGGTTTTGTTTATTCGGTCAGTTGTATTGTTACCCTGTAACATACTTATTGCTTTCTAGTATATTTATCTTAATATCATTAAGATAAATATCCTTTTTTTTTTTTTTTTTTATCTTTCTAGACATTGAGGCACGAATTTGCCTGAAGTCATAATTACTCCAGTGTCCAGTCTGTGCTGTTCCGTACATCCAAAAAATAAACTCAAGCTTGAATTTGAATAGATGTAAGTACCAGAATCTATAATTATATATATATATATATATATATATATATATATATATATATATATATATATATATATATATATATATATATATATATATATATATATTTATAATATATATATATATATATATATTTATAATATATAAACATTTATTTCTATATATAGAGAAAAATATATACATAAATATATATTTTATTGCAAATAATTATATAATTATGCGACCAATTTAGACGATACAACATTTTACCAACATTAATACATTTATTTAAAAAACATAAAAAACAAATGCTTGTTTTGTACTCGGGTTTAACTTAGTATTATACCATTGTACCAATGTGTGTGAACATCGTATACCGGAGTAATTTAATGTTTGGCGGAACTGATCGCCTCCGTCTTTAGTGTCTGTACGGACTAGTTAACCCGTCACACACGCTGAAGCGCAGTTTGGAGATGGTAATGTTCTATTATCACGCTGTTCTCTTTATACATTGTTTGCAATCCTCGAACTTAATATTAGGAAAACTTGTTTCGTATGTTACGCTTATTCGATAATTTGCAATATCGGAGTTAATAATAGCAAATACTGTTACTCAACGTTACGTATCTAAAAGTTGTGATTGGTTTAGGCTGTCTATTAATGTTGTGACTGTTTCAGGCTGTAACCCTTAATGTCGTGACTGTTTCAAGGAGTATATCTTACTGTTCTGACTGTTTCAGGCAGTAATTCTTATGTTCTAACTGTTTCAGAATGTCTCTCTTAATGTTGTGACTGTTTCAGAATGGCTCTCTTACGGTTTTGACTGTTTCAGGCAGTAACTCCTAATGTTGTGACTGCTATAACTCCACTAAATGTTTTTTACTGTTTCAGTTAGTAACTGTTACTGCTCTGACTGTTTCAGGCTGTAACCCTCCACACCGATCTCGGAGACATAAAGATAGAGCTGTTCTGTGAGCGCTCTCCCAAATCATGTGAGGTTAGTTGAAATAGGTCATCCGCTGTGTCCCTGTTCCTCTGATGTAATCCCCCAAAACATGACACATTTGATCCTATTGCTCCCTTTCTTTGTACATATCTTGTTACTATAGTAGTTGCGTAGTGCAGTAGTTATGTATCAACTTTCACAGAGAGGAGGAATAGTCCTGTCACTGGGGTTACAGTTATACGTGCTCGTACACAAAATAATTAGACATAGAAAATATTGATCAGGGTAATTTATTGAATGTTTGTCAGGTTGTATCCATTTTTCATCAAGGATCTGTGCCAATCTAAAAACTGGGTTGTAAGCTGTGTCTTTGTGTTTGGACGTACAGAACTTCCTGGCCTTGTCTGCCAGTGGTTTCTACAATGGCTGCATCTTCCACCGAAACATCAAGGGCTTCATGGTGCAGACCGGAGACCCCATCGGTACGGCTCTGAGGCAACCGTTTGGTCAATAATTCCTTGGTTTCACTTCTTTGTGTTGGCTGTCATTTAATACATTTGCCCTTCTCCTTGACTACCTGTAGGCACTGGTAAAGGGGGAACGAGTATATGGGGACGGAAATTTGAAGACGAGTTTAGCGAACACTTGAAAGTAAGTATCTCCCATGAATTAACCAGCTGTAATATAATTGTTTAGCCTTAATCGTATCCCAGTGTGTTGCTATGTTATTCGGTTAACATGGGAAGTTGGAAGTTTGCACTCGTGTTTAGGCCGGTGTCCTTTCTGGGCAGTAAGATGCTCCTCGCTGACGTGTATATATGTGTTGTGTCAGCATAACGTCAGAGGAGTGGTCTCCATGGCCAACAACGGGCCCGACACCAACGGCTCCCAGTTCTTCCTGACGTACGCCAAGCAGCCTCATCTGGACATGAAGTACACCGTGTTTGGAAAGTAAGGAAGCGTTTGAATGGGAACGGGTCAGGTTGTGTTACCGTAAATACGGTGGTTTTTCATTTTTTCTGGATTTTCTTTTTAGAATTCAAAATAGTTTCAAATGGTTTGCAGATCTCCACCCCGAAAATACAATTTGATATTTGATTAATTCAAAGATTATATAGTACTCAATTATCCCAGAAGAAAAATGTGAATGCAACAGCAGTAAGGACAGAAGGATAATGGTAATTTAAATAGGGGTGTGTTTTCAAACTTTTTGGCAGTTTTTTGAGATTAAAGGCTCCAAGGATTAGAGACTTGTATCAAGTTCTCTCTCTCCAGACTTTCCCATTCAATTCTCTGGCATTCTTATACTCTGAGGGTTTACAAGCAGAACTTTTCTGAATCACAGATGAATCCTTTCAGTGACTCTGCATCTTGGCAGACTAAGCAGAAGAATAGTTCCTATGCGTTGCATCCATACATCGCAAATGTACTTGTAAATCGCTCTGGATAAAGGCGTCTGCTGAATGTAAGTGTCAACATAGCGAACAATCTTAACTCGCCCACCATGGCTTTCATGGGGATTGTAAAGCAAGTCTGCCCTCTAGTCTTTCTTCATGCCACTTATGTCTGGCAACCTTCAGCACCAGGCGCTTTGCTTACCCCCTTTAGGTGACGCCACTAAGTCTGGAGGTGATGGAGTCTTAAGGGCTGTTGCTTAGCAAGGAGCTTAGGGCTTTGTCTGTGCCTGTGTTTCTGACTCGATGTTTATTTTACAATAAGGGACTTGGCTATAATTCAGTATTATTGTTTAGAGAAGGGAAAACTAGCTTAAAGTTCTGATGCATACTTTAGTGATCATATTCTTCAATTGTAAACTAGATTGCTTATAATAGTATTTTGAATTCATAAGCATATTGTGATATATGTTGTGTAAATTCTCCATTATTATCATGATAATACTGGGGATTATATATCAGAATAAGAACCTAAATTATTATTTACATTCCAAGATGTGAGATCCATGTTCTGTGATTCCAAACATCAAGGATCATCGATGGTTTGGAGACACTGGATGAACTGGAGAAACTTCCTGTCAACGAAAAGACGTTCCGGCCTCTGACTGAAACCCGAATGAAAGACGTCACCATCCATGCCAACCCTTTCGCTAATTGATGCGGCTCATCGATTTTTTTTACTTCTCTTCATGTGTGAGATATCAAATTCATTGTTGGAATGTTTTGTTTTTGAGTAAATTTGTAACTTACGCATTACTTTGTAATAAATAAATTCGTCAAATGTGTTTCAATATTGTGTCGTTTCTTTATTAAAATAAATAAATAAAAAGTAACCTTTTATAACATGCAATCAAAGAACTACACGTGGCGCGTTGTGATGACAGCGTCGCGTCATCAGCGTAGGACGACATGCGCTCTGTGTTTTGAATGGGTTTTCAGAGTCTGGAGTGAGGAACCGGAGTGAAACTTTCCTAACATTATGGCATCTAACGAGGCGTCCCAGGTAAACCACTGTATTGACATCTCGATTTAGCGCATTCATTATATCAGCCCGTTTACTAATAAGCCTCCTATTATCTGAGTCATGACTGTCAAGTTGACAGTCATGACTCAGACGGAGTTTGTGTTTAAATGTTGACACTGTCAACTTTTCGGGGTCAACATTTAAACACAAACTACGTCTGTCACAGATGTCCAGTCTGAAGGGGAAGGTGGCTTTGATCACCGGGGCCAGCTCGGGCATCGGCGCCGGGACTAGCGTGCTGTTCGCCCGGTTCGGGGCCCTGCTGGCGCTGAACGGACGCGACGTGGAGAACCTGTCCAAAGTGGCCAAGCAGTGCACTGACTGTGGAGCAGCCGAGGTACTGACACCTCCTTGTGTCACGGTGTTTCTCCTCACAATGTGTCCATAAACCATGGCCAAGTTGTGGAACTGACTTTATAGGCATGTGACACATGTGTTGCGTAAGCCTAGTGTGCCTATAAGTGAGTGTTTGCGGAGTGATGAGAAAAGCATATATTGGCGATTCAAGTTAAATAACCGTGATGGTCATACACATGACTGTTTCCTTCAGTCATGACGTGTGTCATGAATGAAGGGAACAGTTATGTAAATGTTTCCAACATGTTATGTACATGTTTTCTTAACATGACTTTGTTTCATGTACATGTTAGTAATATTTTATGCACACCTGCATAACATGTCCCCTTCAGGCTAACACACCTTGTCTGATTCACTAGCCGCTGCTTGTGCCTGGAGATCTGACCCACGAAGAGTCCGTCCAGAAAGCCGTGGAGCAGACCATCGCCCACTTCGGCCGTCTGGACGTGCTGGTGAACAGCGCCGGCATCCTGGCAATGGGAAGCATCGAGACGGCGGGCCTGGCCCAGTATGACAAAGTGATGAACGTCAACGTCAGGTGGGATCAGAACGCTAACCTCGTTTCCATATTCGGTGTGTTCCATGTCTGTAGAGATGATCCAATAAAAAAAAATTTCTTCCCGATACCGATTCCGGTTCCTGAACTTGATTATCGGCCGATACGATGTATATAACAATAAACCATTTAGCATTCTAACTACTAATAGCACTTGTTCCTATTGATGTTTCTCTTATGACAGTTAAGGGTGAGAATCCATGTTTTTCATGATTTGTAGCTCGAACACACGTACAGTAGGTCGGAGACGCCGTGTTTCCCATTCCGACTTTCCACCTCTGACCGTTAATGAATTCAGCATAATACTGCACATGTTTGATGTTCGGTGCCTATGTAGTAAATGAGTTAGTCATGTGATCTTATCGGATCGGTGCATACTTGCGTACTCGCTGATACCCGATACTGCATTTTAGGCGGTATCAGAGGAATATCCAATACTGGTATCGGTACCGGATTAACTCTATATTTCTGGTTGGTCTCTAAATTAACAGGTCTGTCCTTGTGTTCCAGGTCTGTGTACCACCTGACCCAACTGTGTGTTCCCCACCTCATCAAGACCAAGGGATCCATCGTCAACGTGTCCAGCATCACAGGCCAGAGATCAGTGGGTGCTCCTGCCGTCGGCTCATTCCTTAACACACTACATGATCTTTCACCTAACCTGTGTAGTATATGGTGTACACATGCAAATGTTCCTTCACTAGATAATCCTTACATTTTGCAGAGAAAATGTTTGCTGTAAAAATAGCACGTCATATTGGATTTCTTGGATGGCGTCTTTAGTTATGGTTATTAGGCTGTGCATCGGGGTTGCACATTATTTTCATAATACTCTATTTTAGCCTGGAATCAAGCCCAGACCCAAGACTAGTGTTGCTGAAACATTTTACCCAAATAAGTATTTAATTGAAGGGCCATTTTTCAGTCTAATTATTATGGTTCTGTTCGCTCTCTAGTTCCCTGACGTCCTGCCCTACTGCATGTCGAAGGCGGCCATTGACCAGTTTACGAGCTGTGTAGCTCTTGGTGAGTTGCCGTTCTGTTGGAAGGATTAAAGTACAAAAACAACACAAGCACTTCAGGAAGGAAATTAAATGGTTCTCTGTTTTCTTTCAGAACTGGCCCCAAAGCAAGTCAGAGTAAATTCTGTTTGGTAAGGGAATATAAACGTTTCCATGTTATTTCCAAGACTAGCAGAGTCAGGTTTTCACACTTTTGCATTGTGGGGGATAGCCCCCCTGAAATGGTTATTTTAATACAAAGAAATGGAATTGACATTATGTTGCCTTCACCCCATCAGCCCGGGTGTCATCGTCACAGAAGTGCACAAACGAGCCGGATTGGACGAGCAACAGTACGAAAAGGTAACACGATAGAGTACGAGACAACAGACATTTCAGGGGATGTATTGGCGCTGGTGACTACAATGAAAAAAAGTCCACCAAGATAGTGAGGATCTCGATGTATTAGTGTGCTGTGTGGGTTGTGTTTCGGGTCCTCATTGCGTCCATCTTGTTTCCCCCCCAGTTCCTGGAGAAGTGCAAGCAGACCCACGCGCTGGGGCGGCCCGGAGAGGTGGACGAGGTGGCCCAGGCCATCGCCTTCCTGGCCTCGGACTCTGCCAGCTTCATCACGGGGGTCAACCTGCCGGTGGACGGGGGGAGACACGCCATGTGCCCCCGATAGCCCGACGCTCGTTACACAACTCCTGTATCAATAATAACCACAATGCTGGAAACATCTGTGTTCTCGCTTCTTTTCTTCAGTTACATAAGCAGGAGTTTTTTCCTCCAATGCTACGCTGGGAGAAGGTGTAGCTGGGTGCATGACTGTGTGGGAGGCAGCAGCTCTTTTGTTTGGTTCTGACATTTCCCTCTCTCCAACGGTTAGTCGAACGCGCTGACAAAAGGGAACTTCAGACATTACAGTCGACGCTAACTCCGTGCCTCAATCCTCCAGTGGTAGAGCTATCCCCATAAATTTCCCTTCCCTTGAATACCCTGTTTCTCTGCGTGTATATTTCAGCTGTTGACCTCTGATTTACTGAGTGTGACTCATTTCCTCCTGTTGAATCACAGCCAACGGTTGTGTTGTTTAGCGTTGGGAACACGAAGCGTGCGCCTGGTGGATTTCAGTTTATCCCTGGTAGTAAAAATGCACGGCCATTATGCTCCTGTGTGGTGTTGGGACCGCTCAGTTTAATTAGAAAGACACGTAGACTCACCAAACAATACAGTCAATGCCTGACTCACTGAATGAACAAAAGCCCAAGGGGGATTTAAATAACATTTAAATAGCATCCACCTGCATTGTACAGTTGCATTATTTATGTACATTTGAACAGAATGTAACACGGTGTCAAGACCCACAATGATTGTTGTTTTGCTCGTGAAGCTGCATGCTTGAGAGTTAGCCTCGCTGAATTCGGCTACTACTACAGTACATAGTTCCCTTTTGTTTAGAGTTCAGAAGAGAAGCAGACTAGGGCGCTCCGCAGACTGCATGGCAGTATCGTACAGCACCAGATGTCTCCTCCTCCTCCCCCAGAAGATTGGCCCCCGTTGTCTTTATGGATTGGTAGGGAGAGCAGAGGTAGCGTCTTGACACCGTCCGCACAGCAGGGGTTGTGTGTGATGATGCTGCTGTGTCGGTCGTGTGATGAGTCCCCTGGTTACTGTCCCATCTGTGGCTCGCTGCTTTTCTGGATGAGTTATCACCTAGTGCCCTGAATTGTTATGCAAGGATGTGGAGCGATAGCTATTGCACTTTATATTAAAATATACAGTACATATACAGGTATAAATAGTACTTATTGATGTAACATAAAAAAAAAAAAGAACTTTGCAGATGAAACCAAGTTCAGTAGATCTGCAGAGATCTCCTTCTGGACATTTAAGATTAAACATTGGAAAACAATGAGATCGTGAAGCGAATATGTTACAACGTGGTCCATTAGAGATCATTGGAGATCTTCCATATTTGTCATATTTCCTCCCTTCCGTCTGCGGCGAAGGGTCCGGCCCAGGTCTTGTAAAGAAGTCTCTGAACGGGAGAAGCTTATTCTTTTGTTTTTCCATCGGTGGATTTTTAGTGCCAGGCGTCATGAGATAGCTCTGCCTTTTCATTGGTCGGTTCTGTCCTCCCTAGTGGCTCCTCGGGCTGCCTCTGCAGTCCGAGGTTTGGGGGAGGTGCTCCGTGTCTCGCGCGTCTTCCCCGCCTCACAGGAAGCACACGGGGCCCACCTCCAGGTGGAAGCGCGAGCCGGGGTCCGCAGAGGGCAGGTTGTCCACGTCCACGATGGGGAGTAGGTTGGGGTCCTGGGTCTGGAACACGAACTGGGTCTGGTGCCAGTGGCCGTCTTTGATCTGGAAGAAGAAGACTGTGTTATTGGAGAGGGTAAGGGTATTTGAACTCACCCAATATCACGATGAGATCAAATGTATTGGATCCATCCCAGATGGCAGCATTAGCAGGTCACAGCAACGCAGCATAGAATAAGTATCATATTTAACATGGATTCTTAGCATAGAATAAGTATCTCATTTAATATGGATTCTTGGCATAGAATAAGTATCTTATTTAACCTCTTAATATGGATTCTTAGCATAGAATAAGTATCTTATTTAATATGGATTCTTAGCATAGAATAAGTATCTTATTTAATATGGACTCATAGCATAGAGTAAGTATCTTATGTCTGTAATATTGATTCATAGCATAGAGTAAGTATCTTGTGTAATATGGATTAGTACCAAAGAGTAAGTATCTTATGTAATAGAGTAAGTAATCTTATGTAATAGAGTAAGTATCCTACGTAACATTGATTCGTACCCAGCAGTCGTCCTTGATCACGGTGGGCTCCAGCACATCTCCGGCCTGTATCCGGTCCCCGCTCCAGGCTTTGAAGCTGACGGCGCGGTCCGAGGGCTGCAGGGAGGGTCCGGTGGCCCACACAGGCGTGTTCAGACAGTGGACGGTGAGGTGCTGCGTAGCTGAAGAGCTGAGGAGGTGGAGGAAGTTCATCTGGATGCGGCCCACTCCCATCTCCAGCTACGGGCGCAGAACGTTTACGTTACCTTTAGGGGATTTTGCTGGATTTTGACACATTCACACACCAACGGCGGTGTCAACCACGCAGAGCGACAGCCAGCTCGTCGGGAGCAGTTAGGGTGAGGTGTCTCGCTCAGGGACACCTCGACACTCGCTAGGAGGAGCCGGACATTGAGCTAGCAACCTTCTGGCTACCAGTCAACCCGCTCTGCCTCCTGAGCTACTGTGATTAAACATGAGTGTTTAATCACGTGTGCTCCTTCTGGCCACTGGCCCACATTAACCCATCCCCTTGATAGCTGATCAAAAGACACGGATTTAGATTTAGTCGCCCCCATTCCCCAAAGGAGAAAAAGATGACGTTTATTTACATGATTAAAGACTGCTACACCACACATCAGTTTAAGCGCCGATAAAAAGAAAAAGCGATTGATATGATTAAAGTGTGAATGGTGTCAGCCTCAGTAAGTCGTGTTTGTAGCGCTCGTGTACACAGTGCAACTTGGGAGGATTCAGCGAGGATCAAACGGTCGTCTGACGGGTACAACACCTCTGATTACTCCGCCTGAGACGAGTGACATCAAACGAATATAAGCTCATTAACGCATCGCATTCGCCTTTCACGGCAAGTCAAACTGTATAAACACCACCCTTTTTAACATGCTTAATTCCAAAATACGCTAAATCTTCCCCCTTCCCCACCCCCCGTGAAAGCATCTTAAGTTGTTTTCGTCGGTTTTGTTTTTCTCCCGGCGCCCGACTATCGCTTTCAGACGTTTAGTGGCAGACAGCAGAAGAGGCCGACTGTGCTTGTTAACCTTGGAGACGGAGACGGGCTTCAGGCAGGTCTGTCCTCCAGCGCTGAAGTTACATGTCACTTCTATGGTGTCGGCCGAACAGCCCAGGTTGGGGTCGATCCAGTAAACGCCTGTAGGGCGACACAGAAAACCTCAAGGGTTAGCCATCATGACCGGGGACTGCAGCAGATTGTACGGCTGTTTGAAAGGCTGTCTGTACGGCTGTGGGTGAGTGGCTATGTGTGTGTGGCGTGGACAACGTCACCATCATGCATCCGCTGTTCACAGTCCTGGAGGTCCCGGCAGATCCGGGCCGGGGTGTCCCGGTTCCCGAGAGGGTGCTTCAGGCTCTGGATCAGGGAGCTGAGGTGCTGCAGGGTCTGGAACACCGCCGTGCCCTGGTCCAGCATGGGCATGTCCATGTGCTGGTAGTTCTGTGTGGGACACACACCCTCGTTATGTCTCTGATGAGTTGAGATGAGTACATAGACGGACTGCATTTATACAGCGTTTTCTAACCAGTGGCCACTCAAAGCACTGCACAATCATTGCCTGATATTCACCCATTCATGCGCACATTCACACACCGACGGCGGAGTCAGCCACTCTAGGCGACAGTCAGCTCGTAAGGAGCAGTTAGGGTGAGGTGCCTTGCTCAGAGTCACCTCGACAGTAGGAGGAGCCGGGGATCGGACTAGCAACCTTCTGGGTACAAGTCAACCCGATCTATCTCCTGAGCCACTCCTGTACATTAATGAATGTTAGCGGGAAATTAAACCGCGATATCCTCCTCATCCCACATCAACTCCTTATTTCCTACAGTGCATACACTGTATGTCTGCTGAACAACATTTTCAGGAACCCATATTAGGAGTGATTATATTTACGAGTTCTATCCGGTGAACCAATAGGATCTGTCCGCTCACCTCTGACCTCAGGACAACGTGGGAGTCCAGGATGGCCTCGAAGGCCGCGTCCAGAGCTTCCTGTTTCTGCTAGAGGTTTATCCAGAGACAGGAAGTGAGACGCGTGCCGGCAAATGTTATGGTCCTAATATTATTTATCATAATCGTTATCAATATCACTCTGTTAAATGCTTTAGACCTAGGCTCAGACATTCAGGCTATGCTGTAGTCCTGCCTTTCGCCTGTTCTTTATGACTTGTAGAAGAGAAATTATAAAAATAAATAACACCTAATAACCTCGCGGATCAAAAATAGGAAATAACAGCAAAACAAAACGGAAAAACGTTCTCACCAATGAAGGATACATACTGGGAAGTCCCTGCAAGGCAAAGAGAGAGAGAAAGAGCACACCGATCACAACCAGATCGTCTGTACAGGTTCCTGCTAAAGACGACGGTACAAAACTTCACACGCTGGACTTACCGGGGCCCCTGTGGGTCCTCGGGGGCCCGGCGGTCCCTGAAAGAAGCAAACTTCACGTTAGTCTTCAAAACGGCGAGGAGCTCTACCCTTTAACAACAACATGATCCATGAGCTAATGTGTGGCTCCGCCCGGGCTCTCTGCTGCAGATAATAAAGCCAGGAGGGCGCGCTCTTACCTTGGGCCCCTGCAGTCCCTGTAGGGACACAAGAGAAGACAAAATGAAACCCAACTGCATCTTACAGGGAGCTTGAGTGACTATCACAGTGTAACAGTTTGGTTTTTTAATCTATATTCAATTGCTATAATATACTTTTTATTGCCTTTCGGGTGCGACTCGGCGACCCAAAATTGCTTTTGCACACTGCGTCTTTACTGGGAGAGTGATCTGGTGGATTAGACCTGTGCCCAGGAGCACGCCCGGCCCATTAAGAGAACCCACGATGAGCACCAAGTGAGTGTCTGTCACCCCCAAAATGACTTCTGCCGCATCGCACTGCCCCCGTGTTTATAGCAACAACCCTCTGAATGCAAGAGGCCCCCGGCGGGCCCCACAGACCGCAGCATCCCCCACCCCCACGCTAAGAGGCCCCACTCTGTGCAGCACCGCAGACAGGAAGAGATTCATCAGAACACTGCCACCACCACGCACCGTCTCCCCCCGGCTGCCCCTGTCCCCCTGGGGTCCCTGAGGAAGAGAGGAGAGACACAGGGTCAGTCCATCAGAGCCAACCAGGGAGGGGGTTCCATAAGGTGGTGGGCCGGGGGGGGGGGAGGGGGTGGTACGTACCAGGTGGCCGTTGGGTCCGATGATGCCCGAGGGGCCGGCAGGTCCTTCCATCCCCTGGACACAAGGGACGGGTCAACGGCTTGGACAAGGCCTGGTTTACAGGACATGATTCTGATTGTGTGGTATATGTGTGTGTCTGTGGGGCCCCGAGGTGTGTGTGTATGGGGGGGGGGGGGGGGGGGGGGGTGTTTGTGTGTGTGGGTGATGTGTCTGTGGTGCCCGGGGGTGTGTCAGTGTGTAAGGCCCGTTAGGGGAGGGGGGGTTTGTGTGTGTGTGTGTGTGTCTGTGACTGTATCTGTGTCTGTGTCTGGGGCCCAGTGTGTGTGTTTGCGTGTGTGTGTGTGGCCTGGTCTGTGTGTGTTGGGCCCGGGGTGTGTGCGTCTGTGTATATGTGTGTCTGCGTGTGAAGTACTTGTTCAGCTTACCCTCAGTCCGCGGGGCCCCTTCGGCCCCTGTATACCTGTGGGGCCCAAGTCACCCAGGGGACCCTAGAAAACAACACATCTGATTCAGCACTGCAGTCGCGACACCCCGAAAAAGAGTGTCGCTAGAACGTATTCCGACTCGTTTGATTGGACGTCGCAGCTGCTCGTCCAGTGGTCCCACTGCGCTGTGGACACCCACCAAACAGGGAGACACACCCCGGAGGAGACACTCCTAATCCCGACACAATTCCCTGTTCACTAAGCATCTCCTGAGAACAGCCTTTTCATGAACTCGACAAACAGCCTTGTTTGTTAAAGGTCGGCCGTCCCGCGCGGCGGGGTTGGTAATGTCAAAGTAACGCTCCGTACACCAGCGGTGAACAACAACCTGCCTCACGCAGCACCTGCTTTGTTTCTGCAGAATGAGAATATGGAAAAACTGGACCACTTGGTCCTGGGAACGCCATTCCAGAACCATTTTATATTTCGAATGGTTGGTCCAAACAGGACATCAATGGTCCTACAGTTATGCGACTGTTGAATGGTAAGCGTGATGCATTCATACAGCGATTTTCTAAACAGTGGCCACTCAAAGTGCTTTACAATATTGTAACAGTCACCCATTCAAGCACACCGACGGCAGAGTCCACCATGCAAGGCGACAGCCACCTCGTTGTGAGCGGTCAGGGCATGGTGTTTTGCTCAGGGACACCTCGACACTCCGGGAGGAGCCATGGATCTAACCGGCAACCTTCCGGTTACCAGCCGACCCCGCTCTACCACCTGGGCCACATTCTGCCGACTGCTGAGCAGACACAGAGTTGATCTTGCAGACCACCTGGTCTTCCAAGCCCGCGTGTGAAGCAGCTCCCTCTTCTACTAGAGCAGACTAGGGCAGTTCGGGAAGACTGAAGAGGGGAACAGGAAGACTGAAGAGGGGAACGGGAAGACTGAAGAGGGGAACGGGAAGACTGAGGAAGGGAACGGGAAGACTGAAGAGGGGAACAGGAAGACCGAGGATGGGAAGGAGAAGGCAGAGGAGGGGAACGGGGGGGCTCACCTGAGGCCCAAACATCCCGAAGAATCCTGGAAAACCTTGATCACCGTCCTCCCCCTAGACACACACACAGACACGCACGGACGCACACAAATGCGCACACAGACACACACAGACAGACAGACAGACAGACAGACACAAGCAAATGCATAGACACACATGCACGCACGCACGCACAAAACAAAGGCACACAACAACACACACACACAAACACAAAGACAGCCACACACAAGCAACACAACACACAGACACACAAACAGTGTGAAAATTCGCATTATTCCACTGACACTTCCAGCAAATACCTTATCGCAGTGTGTCGTTATGAAAACGGTTTTCCACCGTTTCAGTACTCACTGGATGTCCTCCGGGTCCTTGATCTCCTTGTTTCCCTGGCAACCCCATTCCACCAATCATCCCTCTTCTCCCCATTGGTCCCGTTTGTCCTGGTAGACCCCTCTCACCCTTAACCACACACACAAAAGAAACACACACACACATACACACACACACACCCACACACCCGCACGCACACAAACATGCACAAGTACAAATACACATAAACATGCACACACACACACACACACACACAGATGTAAACGCACACAGACACACACACATATATACGCACACGCACACAAAGGCACATGCACACGTACACACACACATATGTAAACGCACAAACACATACACACACACATGTATGTGTGCACATGCACACAAAGGAACATGCACACATACACACACACATAAACATGCATATGTACAAACACACATGTAAACGCACAACAGATATACACACACAAACACACACACACACACAAGTATATACGCGCACACACACATAGATTCATGCACACGTACACACACGCACACACACACACACACATGTATTCACAAAGGTACAAACTCCATGTCAGTTTCGGTCTTGCATCGGGCCCATAGCTCTAGCTAACAGCCCATGAGGACTTCCGGCGGACCGGTTGGATCCGGACTCACCTTGGCGCCGAACGCGCCCTGGCTCCCCGGCAGCCCCGGGACGCCCGCCGTCCCCTGCAGGCCCGCCTTGCCAGCCAGACCCAACAGCCCGTCGCCTCCCTGCTCGCCCTGGTGGTGACGACGAGGCAGATGGTGGTGGTGAAGAGCGGCATGGAGGATGATGATGATGATGATGATGATGATGATGATGATGAGGAGGAGAAGGACGAGGATGATGAGTATGATGATGATGATGATGATGATGATGATGAGAAGGACGAGGATGATGATGATGATGACAAAGACGACGATGATGATGATGAGGACAAAGACGATGAGGATGATGATGATGAGGACAAAGATGACGATGATGATGATGAGGAGGAGGACAATGAGGAGGATGATGATGATGAGGAGAAAGATGACGTTGATGATGATGATGATGATGATGATGATGATGAGAAAGATGATGATGATGATGATGGGGACGCCGATGATAGAAACGACAGAAAGGAGCACATTGATTATGGGATACTGTCTCCACTGCTTGTGAGTGACGTCGGAGGCTTCAAAGGGAGCTCTCTTGCCTTGTTTCCTTTGACTCCGTCGGTACCAGCCGCCCCGTCCATCCCCGAGGGCCCCTCCAGGCCCTCTCTGCCCAGCACGCCCCGGGGGCCCGCTGGACCCTCCGGACCCTGGGAAGAGAACCAACACATCTCGAAACTTCACGGTCGCAGTTCAATCATTCAGCTCCATTTCCGTGGAGAAAACTTTTAAAAGCTGCAGCATTGATCGGATTTTATGTATACAATGATTGTAGGATGCTATGTATAATTGTATATACATTATATAACTGTATACATTATACAATTGTTTTACAGCCATTACTGTGATTGCCAAGCAGTGTATCAAATTAAACATAAAACCAGTAGGAACCAGTTCAATCCCCAAGTTAACACAGTGAGCCTGTCACAGTTAGCATCTCAGACGGACTCTCTCCTAGCATCGATCTGACCGGCGTCTCTGCTCACCGGGGATCCTCTGCTCCCAGACAGTCCTCTCGGCCCCGCCTTCCCCTCCTTGCCCTGGAGCAGAGAGAGAGAGATTAATCACCCACAAAGCCACACGTGTGTCGGCAGTAGCTCAGGAGGTAGAGTGGTTTGACTTGTAACCAGAAGGTTGCTAGTTTGTGTGTGGTGGGTGTCCCTGAGCAAGACACCTCAGCCTAACTGGTCCTGATGAGCTGGCAGGCACCTTGCATGGGTGACTCCACCGTCGGCAGTGGTGTATAAAGTACTCAAAAGCCATACTTAAGTAAAAGTACAGATACCTTACTGGAAAATTACTTAAGTAAAAGTAAAAGTCACCTTTTAGAATAGTACTTAAGTAAAAGTATTAAAGTATCTGATCTTTACTGTACTTAAGTATCAAAAGTACTTTTCTGATATTAAATGTACTTAAGTACTGAAAGTAAAAGTACAAGTAAAAAATCACTGACACTGACAGATATCGTAGCCCGACCTATTATCCCGCAAGCGCTGGTACACGTTACTTAATATTGATTTTGGTGTCATCCAGGATCGCGGATTTTCGGAAAACTTAAGTCCCTTCCCAAAAAGGGTATTTAAATTAGCTTTGTAGCAAAAATGGCACATATACAGCGTATTGAAGTGTATACGATAGTGTTGTAATACTGCGTGTACAAACCAGCCTGATACAAATAGTAGAATTTTGATAGCCCTTGCCCTCGTCCTAGCCATGCATTTGTGTGTTGACAGTGGTAGGAGTTTTGATCGACGTAGCAACAGTAACTAAGCAAGGGGGCTTTGCGAACGTGCGCTGGGACAGCTGATTCGCCAAACAGGCTCGCAGTCTGTGTTCTACCACAGTCCCCGACGTTATTCTCATATCTCTCATGATTCTTTTTTTTTTTTCTAAAGATGAGTTGATTTTGTAACGAGTAACGAAGGTTTCAAGGGAAATGTAGCAGAGTAAAAGTATCCGTTTTCTTCGCAAAATGTAGCGAAGTAAAAGTAAAAGTACAGAGAAATATAAGTAGTAAAGTGAAGTACAAATATCAAAAAAAACTACTTAAGTACAGTAACGAAGTATTTCTACTTCGCTACTATACAACACTGACCGTCGGTGTGTGAATGTGTGCATGAACCGCTGTAAGTCGGTTTGGACAAAAGCTTCTTCTAAGTGCCCAGAATGAATGAATGAATGGATGTGTGAATCCAGCGACGACAGGGGTGTGCGATATATTGCGATACACACGACAGAAACAACGAGTCCCCCTTCGGTCCTTACTTGGTGACCTTTGGACCCCTTCAGCCCTCCCTGTCCGCGGGGTCCGGCGTGGCCCTGAGGACGTAAGGGTGATGTGTTGATTGTAATCGGATTGACTTGCATGTGAGAGTTAGTCAACGTGTATCCATAGCACTTGGAGACAACTCGCAGATTTGAAGCAAAAGCAAATAATTAAACACAAACACAAAATTAAGTAATCATCCAATCAACACTGACCACAAACAGGCTAGCCTTGAGGAACCATCAACATATGGAGAAATGGTTCTACAATTAAAGGGAAAACGTCACGCTCTGGTCTTTTCAAATACACAAAGTTCCGCTCATTGCCGCCTGTGGGAAGTAGTTTTCAACCGGTGTTGATAAAAATTGATTGGTAATTTATTTGAATAGGGCCGAATAATTCATTCATTCATCAGTTGACTTCAATGAGGATTGCTGCGGAACAGGCCCGGCCTAGAGCCGTCGGTGACTCTCACAAACCCACAGGGAGGCAATCAGCCCACCCCTGATAAACCCGACCAGACAGCAGCACGCAAAGCGGAAGAAAACTAAGAAGTGTTGAAACGCAAATTGGTCGGTGCTCAAATTACTCAACTAATTTTCTTCTATTGTCACTGCGACCTTTTTCAAATCATGCGGGCTCTTAAAAGTATCAGAAATAGTTTTTTGTGAATCAGTCATAGTTAGCATAAGCCGTCCCAAAAACAAGGTTTATTCAACCTGACCAGCCTTATGGCAGTCAACGTATCTACTTAAAGTTTAATTAGCATCATCTCAATATTTATGCATAATTTTATATTGGCAAATAAATTATACATTATTCAGAAATTATCATTAAATGTACACATATGTATATATAATTTAAAGAAATGACTCCATGTTCTGATAATCTCCAGGGGTGCTGCAGCCCCCAATCCCCCCATGTAGTGTTCCTCTCTGATGGTTCAAAGAGGAATTGTACGAGACCGCAGTCTGCGACATCAACTCCGTTTCCAAAAGTTGGATCATTGACGCCATCACCACAGACCCTGGACCAGTGATGCAGATGGTTCAACTTTTCTGTGATTTCCCCCCAGAAGCGGAGTCGATGTTGCAGACAGAGCTTTGTTCTCCCAGCACCATTTGAAGCGGCACCGTCTCATATTAGAAAACAGCCGAGCATGATGGTTCCCCTTCAACTATTCATTGAACAAAAGAAAACAAAAAAACGATGAATAATGGAGGTGTGATGCAATTGGAAGAAATTTCTAATTAACATCCCTTCAAGCAAGAAAGGTCTCCAAGCATCAACTGGATCATGATTCATGACACTCTATTGAACATTGGAGAACATCCAATATCAATAGGAATCTCATAACCCAATATACACACACTGACCATATGATCTTTGTGTGTCTATACATTTATGTAATTTCGCTCTGCAGACTCTGTGGTTGTGTGGTGTGTTCATGGCGAAGAGGCAACGTACGGACACTTACAGGAGAGCCCGGGGCCCCAGCCTGACCTCTGGCCCCGTCCAGCCCGGGCTGGCCCTGAAACAGGAAGTTATCCCCAGGGATTAGCAGTTGGTCAGTTAGCACTTTACAGTGAATTCAGATCCAAGTCATTTGCCTCTCAATGAAGTCATTAAGGAGCAGCGTGGGGTTAGACAGTACAGAGACAGGTCATTAAGGAGCAGGTAGGGGTTAGACAGTACAGAGATGGGACATTTAGGAAAAGGGTTGGGGTTAGACAGTGCAGACACAAGTCATTACAGAGCAGGTAAGGGTTAGGCGGTAGTGGCTTGGGCGTTTGACTTCCAGCCAGGTTCAAATCCCTATGTATCTAACCCTGATCCACAGGCAGATGATCAACTCTTAAATGAAAAGACTAATAATGAATGGGTTCCACAGGGTCGGCTGCTAACAGCGTTGTTAATAAAGTAACGTGGCTCTAACCAGGGTGGTGTTCCCCTCATGGAACAACAAACAGAGGAGGAGCTGGGGACATGAACTCTGGGCTCACCTCGTATCCTGGATCCCCCGGTTCCCCTCTGGTTCCCGTGGCGCCCGGAGAACCCTGGTGGGACAGCAGAACCCATTGTTAGAACAGGCGGCGTCGTCATGCCGACACGGGTCAGGAGGAGGAGGCGGGGGGGGGGGGGTCACTCACTCTGTCCCCAGCGGCGCCCCGCGGTCCCTCCACCTTGCTGTCGTCCCCTGGCTCACCCTGAGCGGGACAAAGGAACCGAGTGAGAACAGACAGCAGCAAAGTGGTACCACCGGTACGAGGGAGGAGTCACGAGGCCACAGGGGTGCGGTTTGTTTGCCGCATTCACAAACCGTTTCAACCGAGGGAGGGCCTCGTTGTTCATATACAGCGCATCGTCTAATGTGGTTTCACTACCCACGAATCAGACGAACTGGCTCCCGCCCAGTCCCTTATTAGCAGCCTTACATCGATCGCCAAGGAAGGAGGGAGGATTTATGGTCATGTGCGTTGCATCTGTACGGTCGAATAATCCCCTTTTTGTGCGTTTGTTTCTTCGTCATCGTCATGTGTTGTGCACATCCTAAGTAAATCAAACGCAACGTTTTTCCCGAGCACAATGGAAACAACCGGAGCAGTGAATACAAAGCGTCGAGATCCCTGCTCAGGACGCACCAGCACGCGTCAGCACGGCGTACGATTTACCTTGATCCCAGGTGCCCTCCGAAACAATCACACACTTCTAGATATCCCGATAAGCTTTTCTTTGGCTCCGATTCAGCTTGTTCACACCGGCAGCTATTGCTTTATCCATTACAGCAGTCACTACAGCACTTTATTGATCCCCACACAGAGCCAGGGAGATGATTATTTTGACAAAACTATTTCTTGTACTATTCAAGTCCTCTTGGCTGAATATGATGAACCAGAAAAGAGCAGAGAGAGGATGCAGGGGGATCCAGGTGCCTAATTGCATACGATGACATTTCAAGTGTTAATGAGCCTTGGCCTGCGCCCTTATTACTGCTCAGATAAGGAGTTTCTTAGTGAATACTTACAGAAGCCCAGAACCTCATTAGCTATGCAACAATGACTCCAATCTGTCAAAACAATACGGCGGGGACTGTGCTGCAAAACTGTTTTTAAATGTGAGGAAAATGTCACCGCTAATGCAAAACCACCCGTTCCTGTATAAAACACGCAGCCAATTAAGCTCCCATGAGCGATTAGGGCCACGATCAACGCATGTAAGGAGTGTGTACCTTTTCACCTTTTGGTCCAGGCGGGCCTACCGGGCCCTGGGCTCCTCTGTGTCCCTGTTGGAAGGACAACACAGGACATTGTTCAGTGGGGGAATAGAGCAAGCGATTGCAGTCGTTGAATAAAGGCCGTAAGAGGGATTGGGTTACGGACAACAATTAACCATGCCGACTCTGCGATTTGGGGATGATGCAAATGGGTTCGGACTGACCACAAAGTACAATGGGTTGCTGGCCAAAAGAGCTGTCTTCAGAAGAGCATTCATCGAGCTATAAGCTACTCCCAGCGTTTTTTTGGTCTGCATTCCATTCGAGAAGATTTAAACCTAGTTTTTTCACGAGATTTATCTCATTTCCACGATGGATCTCTGGGTCTGGCAGGCTGGTCTGCAGCCTTATCCCTTCTGAATGTGTGCAGCGTGTGGACCGTCTCACCTCATACCCGGCCACTCCCAGAGTCCCTTGTGGCCCCATCCTGCCTGGGGCCCCCTGCAGGGAGCGGATCATTAGCCCCGGTGCGGTTAGCGTTAGCGTTAGCACCATGAAACGTATCTTTAGTGCGTATGGTGCCTACCGTGGGTCCGATGGTTCCCCTGGCACCCTTGGGTCCGACGTGGCCCGGCTCGCCCTGCCCCCCCACGGGCCCCGTCTCGCCCAGCGGGCCCTGGGGGCCCTGGCTTCCCTGGAGAGAGAACAGAGGATCAGGCGCACCGTGAGGGCCCAGAACCTTCGCTTGCTTCGGACAACTCCTAAAAAAAACCTCACGATGAAAGGGTTTCCACTTTTGCGTGCTCTGCGTTTTGTGTTTTTTGTTTTGACTCCTCCCTGAGTCCCTACAGAGGTGACTTCATGGTTTGTTTACCGTCACGGGCGATTAAACCCTCATGCGCATGAGACGCCACCTTGACACGAGTAGGGGAAGTCAAATATGATCTGCGGAGGAAAGTGACTGCAGCTTGACAAACCTTGTCTCCAGCTTTTCCTCGTTGGCCGATTGTTCCAGGTTTACCCTCTTGACCCTAGTGAAGGAACAGCAGGTGGTTGGCACACAGACACAGCGCTGTGTTGTTGTGTTTTTTGTTGCCAGGCAACGTGAAGATGTTCGCAGTGACTCACCCTCACCCCCACCAGGCCAGGAGCCCCGGGGGGGCCCTCCTTCCCCTTGGTGCCCAACAGACCCCTCTCTCCCTGGGCCCCTTCGGCCCCCACGTCGCCCGCCTCGCCCTGGTGACGTAAAGCGAGAGGCACCGGTGAGCAGCCATGAAACCTAGATTATTCTAGATTATTCATTGATTTATTGAGACAATTTAAAAATATTCACAAAAACACAAACACAGAGACCAAAGAAAAGTTTTTTCAATTGTTTCTTGTGATTTTAGGTATCTATGAGCTTATTTATTTATTGGCACACTGCACTTAAAATATTCATAACCTAATAAAATACTTACAATACAATACTAGAGCAATGCTGGTATTTAAAGAGTATTGAAGAGTGATAAGTGATACCTGTACCCTGTACACTAAATGTACAGGTACACTTCTTCAGGTGTCACTTGGTTGCCCTGATTAGTTTTCTCCCCAGGACTTTAACTGAAGCCAGACCACCAGGAATGCGTTGTAACGATTTCTCTCGCTGAGAAATAACCATCGTAAACACAGTCGATCGTAACCCTATTTTGTGGTTGGTGGGCGTTTAACATCAGCCAGCTACAATAGCCCCACACCCCTGGAGTAGTAATCTAGACTGGCGACAGGCTAAATGTAGCATCTAACCCAGAATGACAAACCCTCCTGTAGACAGTGAACTCGTTAATCTGAGACCCATCTCCTGCTGTACTCTGTGCTTCAGTCTAGGCCTTGTAACCGACAATCTCAGCCAAAAGCTGTTTGTGGGTCTGTCTGCCATGCTTCATGAAGCTTGGCTCTGAATGACAGTCAGGCTTTTTTCCTTGCTGCTGTTAAAAAAAATAATTATCCCGCAATGCTTGCCAGAAAGTAGATCTCCTAGAATAGAGACACTGTCTGTTTTCACTCAAAAGTCAACAGAACGCTGGTCCAATTTAGCTCAAGGCTCACAGGCAGTATGACTTGAATTGGATTGATGAGCAGCTCAGTTCATCAGGTACACATTCACAGCGTAGACCTTAAAGTTGCAGTGCTTAGGATTTAGTGGCCTCTAGTGGTGAGGTTCCAGATTGCCACCCACTGAATCCCCACCTCACCCCTTGCTTTCATACAACGTAGGATGTCTTTACTGGTCTATAAGGTGCCAGTAGGTGATTCCAAAAGGATCTCATCGTGTACGACAGCATCAAGTAGCCAACAGTTGAAGAGGTTTCCTGATAGATTCATCAATTGTATTTAGTTATTTAGTCTGTAGAACTATAGGTCATAGCTTACAAATTAGACAACGATTATGATTAAAACATAAAAACATGTCCTCTCTAGAGCCGTTTGTCCATTCTGGGCTACCGTAGAAACATGGCGGGCTG
Organism: Gadus morhua; assembly: GCF_902167405.1. Classification (NCBI taxonomy): domain Eukaryota; kingdom Metazoa; phylum Chordata; class Actinopteri; order Gadiformes; family Gadidae; genus Gadus; species Gadus morhua. The sequence goes on along the minus strand of NC_044058.1, from coordinate 26,880,691 downwards.
CATGGATGAGAACCCGCCCCCTATGTACATACAAAGGGCTCATTCTAAGGTTTACAAAAACAGAAATGCATAATTATGAATATTGCATTTCCTCTATGCCCAGTTCAATCCGCTTGATGCCACTCAATTCTACACGCTTTACCTTAAATGGTGCTTTTTGGTTGTCATTTGTCAACATTTACAAAATTAAGTTTGACTCAGGAAACTTAATTTGAAACCCAACAGTGGGTCACACTGTGTACGGTGATGTCAGTGGGGTGTCAGTCATCCGTCGCCCAGAGGTTTCCATCCTCCCTACCTTGACTCCGTCAGGTCCGCTTGCTCCAACCTCACCGTACACTCCAGCCTCCCCCTGGCAGAAGGAAACCATAACGACTGTAACAAGAGCTTTTATGGGTTTACAGCATAAATAAGAGAACACTTTGATGAGCTCGTTTGAAGTGGAGGGTGGCCACTCGGGCCTCGCTAATTATTCCGCTGGTTGACACAAAATGCCGTGCCAAAGTGAGAGGGAATATGCATAAGCACATTAAAGAGAGACTTCTGGGTCTGCGGTGAGTCAGTGATGGGTGTACTACTCACCCTCTGACCCATCAGGCCCAGCTCTCCCGGGCTTCCGATGGGACCCGGGGCCCCCTGCCAGACAGAAGAACATCAACAACAACAACAACACAGCAACTGTGTCAACTAACCAGACATCTCCTCATAACGGTTTGTGTATCCTGCGGCCCATTTGTATGGCTGTCTCTGGATTCATAGCAGAACAGTTGTGCTGGTTGTGGTGTAATTTGGACAGCACTTTGAAGCGTGGAATCCACTCAGCAGACACTTGGTAGACACTACGATTGTTGGCGCTAACAATACCAATAAGTATTTCTATGGCAGGCACAGCAGCACTTTCACTTTGTTTTGCTAACAGTTCCAATTTTTACTTTACGCTTTGATTGTTTTCAGCCGAGCTTGTGAGAGTGTTTGGCTGCTGCCTCTGACTAAATGACTTCATGTGAATAAAGGGAGTACAGAGCGATACAGACCTTCTCTCCAGGATCACCAGGCAGCCCGCTCGCCCCTGCCCTCCCCAGCGGTCCCTGTCACAGACACACACAGGAGGGCTTTTCAAAGGCGAGCGAATCCAGCTCGATATTAACTACACAGTGAGGCGGGCGGGACTCGCACGAGGCTGACAGGTGATGAAACTCACCTTTGGTCCCATGTCTCCGAGAGGCCCCGTCGATCCAGCGGGCCCCGCCGGCCCCTGGAGGCAGAGAAGAGGCATCAATAACAGAATAATGGTCGGCAGCGTTCGCATATCTGGGACAAACATCTTCGGTTGTTCAAAAGAAAAAGTAGAAAAGAGCGCAGAATGGCATTGAGCCGGTATGGATTGTGAGATGTAGCTTTATCTAGGCGGTGGGACGCCCGAGGGTAATTGGGCCGACGTTTCAGTGGGAGATAGTAAAAGGCATTCTGTTATGGAGATACAGTCAGGCTACGATAAATCTGCCTTTGCAGGAAGTGGACGGTGTAAATCAAGTTGAGTCTGATTCATCCCATTGTAGATCTTGGACAGAATGGGGGAAAAAGGATTAATCTCTCTCTCTCTCTCTCTCTCTCTCTCTCTCTCTCTCTCTCTCTCTCTCTCTCTCTCTCTCTCTCTCTCTCTCTCTCTCTCTCTCTCTCTCTCTCTCTCGCTCTCTCTCTCTCTGGGCTCTTCAAGCGAGCAGTATTCTGAGGGATTGGGAGGATCCAGCAGTGATTAAGATGTTGTCAAGCTGAGGAACTGGCGACAAGGAAAGGTCTGTGGTGGTTGTGAGCAGGCAAGACTTTTGGAGCTACTGTTAGTGCTTTTTTATGAGAAACAATGGGAGCCCAGATCCAAAAAACCAGACAGTCGAGGAGGAACGGGTAAGAACGTTTGGAAGGGAGGCCTTCTAGAACATTCTCCCCAATGGTGGTCTCAAGTATCAGGATCTCCTCCAATGAGGGAGGCCAGCCTGCCGACAGCTGGGTGTCTGGAAACTCACTGGCTCTCCTGCAAAGCCCTTGGCACCAGGAGGTCCTGATGGTCCCTGGATACCCTGGGAGGAAACATCAACCGTTTAGACCACACACAGCGCCGACGATTGATTGGGATTTAAAGCCATGTCATAGACATTCTCATCCCAAAATCAGCTGCGACTAATCCACAAAAGAACTGCATCACTTACTGGAAATCCCTTCGGTCCAGATTCTCCTCGCTCGCCGATCTTCCCCTTTGGCAGAACAGCAGACAGACACAGTAATAACTTATGAATTATGGTGGAGGCTTAAGACATGTCTACACAAATGATGTTTAATCTGCACTATGCAACCTTTTCTACTGGAGCCATTAACTCCATTAAGAAATGTCTGACCTAGAACGTTCCTGGAGAATAAAACAATGAGTCGATGCATCCAGGGAATCATTTTCTATGAATCGTTTCATTCTGGTCAACTTTTGCCCCCACCTATGGAAACTTTGACGCTAGCTTCATAGCATAGGATGTGTGCTACTTGTCATGTGGTATTTGTTCATGTAGAGTTTGTATTTTTCTGATTTTAATAAGGTTTAAAAGGTTCAGAAAAGATCCCAGTGGTTCCTGGCTTGAAAGAATGAATCTGTCATGGTTTCCATGGTAAATAAAGTCTTGACGTCACTAAGAAGCATCACAAATTTCCAGACAACCGTTATAGCAACAACTCCAACCACAAGAGTGCGCTAACAGAAGAATGTGCATAGTGCAGCTTTAAAATAGGCTACTGATGGATAGAGTGATGAGGAGACTATTCTCACCATCTGTCCAGGGAACCCAGGTTTTCCGGGTGGACCATCCAGGCCCTACAAGAACAACCAACAGAAGCAGTCCTTTAACGTCCCCCCAAAACATTGGTTATGTCCCCCATTATGTCCTCATAACAACTTCAGTTTGAAGGCTGGGTATTTATGGGAATATAAAGCCCTGAGTAAAGTAACAAGCTAAATACATCGAATTCAAAGCATCTTTATGGATGAATGTACAAAAGTGAGTGCTGTGATTTATCACAGTGAGATATAATGTTTTTATTATTTATTCATAATAACAACATATCAAATGTGTGGTTGCCGTGATCAGTGAAGTCATTCAAATCTCGAGCTCATTACCACATATTCATTTTACATTCATTGCCAAAACATTATCAATACATCAACTGATTCAATACATAAACTGACTCATCACATTTTGAAACAATCATAAATAGCAAAACAAGGTAGTGGAGTCATACATATATGACACATTCATTGAAAGGTATAAATTATGAGGTCCACGTTTTAGCTTAGTAGCTGTTGACCTCCTCCTTACCATGACTCCAGCAGAACCTTTCCCTCCCAGGAGCCCGTATGGACCCACAGGGCCCTGTGAACAATGACGGGGGGGTTAGTACATTTCTCTCGGAGCTCTTTTACTTACTTGAAGCACATAACACTAACTATAGATATCATGCAAACTCTCAAAGTGTGTTGGAAAGTGTGATCCGAATAATGACATTATATGATGTGATAATTGATACGGTCTTCGTTGCTTACAAGTGCATTGAATAAGCCTTGGTAAGGACACTCTTTGCGCCAATAGACTAGAGCTCCCCTCCTCTCCCCAACTGAACATTAGCCAACATCTGATTGGTCACCACAGCCATTTTTCCTCTCAGTCTGCCTCATCAATCACAGCCCTTAATTGATCTGTACCATATTAGGGAGAAACTGGTCAGCAATAACCATGTTTTCTGTGTAGAGTCGCTTTCATATCGTGTAGGAAGCAAACAACAATTCAAACTGGGGAAGGGCAAGTAAAAGTCAAGGATTCTTATTTTCCCCTGATGTTTGGGAAGATTTCCTTGCCCTTTGGAGTAACAAAGGTTAGGGGGTGACGTTATTAATAACGTCAAAATAAATGGACACAGTATAGACCCTAAGGAAGAACACAGAAGAAGAGCATATTTATTTTCTTCATCCAATACTCTCCATCACTCCATTTCCATGATGCCACAAGACAAGACTGCAGTATTTGGCGCCTGCACACTGAAGATATTGTACAGTGAAGCCTGGTCCCTTCTGGAAAGGTCATGGCTTGGTCTGGAGCATTCTGCTGACTCATCCTCGCCTCTCAAATTAAGCCAAACAGTGGCTTCACAGAGGCTTCCCACCGAACATGAAAGCCATGGAAGCTCACGAGGCTTGTTTAGCCAAGCACTCGTACAGCGAGCCCAAAAGTAAGCACACCATGTAGTCTGTCAACCCTCAACGCCGCTTACAAATTAGTCATGTTACTGTTTGGGTGCTGTCGTCAGACCGCTACCGACCACTGTGGGGTTTTATTAAAGGAGACTTGTGCTTTAGATGTATTTCTACCTTAATGGTCTGGCTAACAGTCTGTTATTCTGTTAGTGGCTAACAGTCTGTTATTCTGTTAGTGGCTAACAGTCTGTTATTCACAAGCAAGAGTCTTTGGAGACTGTGATGATGTTATAGGACCGATAGAGTGCCAAAGATCGGCATTCTGCTGAAATGATGTGTTTAGTTTATCTTTATTCGGTCTTCATAAGAAAATACACATCCTTATGTTGAATATAGGATTGCATTGTTTGTAGTAGTTCTTTGTTCCGCAACAAAAAATACTTTTTGGTTAGACGTGGGTGTGTTGTTAATAGCTCTAAATTTTGCTTTCAAAAGGTCGTCATGCAATTTTAAGCAATTATAGTTATTAAATCCGAAATGGGTATCTTCCCATGATGTCAACGGACCCATATAAAAGCCATCCACAAGATAAAATAGCTTAATTACACCACTTACTCGTGTAAGATCAATAATTCATTCAGACCCAATCCCCCGGCGTGGCCGAGGGCTGTTGACGCAGGGTCGGACGCAGAGGTTTCGGAGAAGCCTGGCTAGCGTTGGATTTACGGCTGTTTTAAAGACACCGCCGTGGTCATATATTTCAGGGTACAGGAGCGGCGGGGTGTTGTCTGAAGCGCTGAAGCGAGGTTTACGACAGAGTCCGTTTCTCCTGAGCTCATTTGCTTTAAAGATTTTCACCCCTCGACGCCCCCTAACGATAGTTTAGAACGCTATTAAGATTCGCCTTCACACATACAAAGCAGACAGGTTTTTTTGTGTTTGCGGATAGCCGATAGCTAAGTGACCATGTGTGAACAAATTAATACTCTCAATTATTAACGAGTACAACTAGTTAGTAGTACTTCAGCAGAGGCTTTCACCCAGAGCCACTCACTTGGACTTCAGAAACATGTCGTTAAGGGAGAAGGGGGTAGGCATCACGGAAGCCAGGCGGTGGGGGGGATCAAACTCCTTAACTATTCCACCAGCCTGCTAAATGATAACAAAAACAAACAAAATAATGTTTCTTACCCTGAGTCCTTTGGGTCCTCGGACACCAATGGATCCCTGAGAACCAGGACGGCCCTAAAGCAACGATGGGGAGAAATCGATGAGAGACCGATGCTTCCTGTCGTCCAACTTCTGGCTCATGCATTTTTCATGCATCTGTTTTTAAAAAAAGTGGGCCGTGAACTTTCATCCAGTTTTGCACGACACTCAGGTTCAGCTTAAGAGCGGAAGAAGCCTCAGTCTTATTCCTCTTGACGTCAACATCGACTAAAACTCACCAAGGAACACTTCCTGCTTTCATGTGAACAAATCTTCAGAATTGCAACAAACAAGAAAGCATCAAAGCGAGCGAGCCAGAAAGATGAAGGAGAAAAATAAATGAAAACCCAAACAGCTTTGTGAGTGCACAGGGTCACACAACACGGAGACGAGAGGAAGAATAGCAAGCAGGGTGGAAGGGCGGCTCGGCGCTGAACCGTAGAGACCAGCCGGAGGGCTGGGGGGGGGGGGGGTCCCAATGAGATGGTTCACCCACTGGGAAGCCTTGCTCTCCGGGGGATCCGCTCTGTCCAGGGGAGCCAGGATGACCCTGAGGGGGACAGAGGACACTCTTCAGTCTGCTGCAGTGAATACGATGCGGTCAAATCACTTTTAATATCTAGTAAATGGTAAATGGACTGCATTTATACAGCGCTTTTTCTCAGCAGTGGCCACTCAAAGCACTTAGAATATTGCATTCACACACCGACGGCGGTGTCAACCATGCAGGGTGACAGCCAGCTCGTCGGGCGCAGTTAGGGTGAGGCGTCTTGCTCAGCGACACCTCGGCACTCTAGCTAGGAGGAGCCGGGGATCGAACTGGCAACCTTCCGGTGACCAGCCGACCCGCTCTCCCTCCTGAGCCACATGCCGCCGGTCGTGCCGTGTGTCTCACCTAAATAACCTTATTTACTTCAAAAACTGGTTTGTTTAGCAAGCCTTTTGTATACATTGCTGACTGCACCTAAACATGACTCCCTGACTCTCCTCCCCCGCTGGAAGATGTTAACATCTGTATTCTCACTGAAGCCACATCCTGTTCGGCAGATATGCCATGCGACATCCCATCATGGATCAATAAATCTCCTCCTCTAGAGACAGCCACCTTACTAATCCAACACAAACCTTCTTATTGGCTCCTGTTTAACTTAGTACCGTTTCATAACGTATATGCCATTCCGTTTTTATCATTCTCATTATCACAGAACACTAACACATTATCATCATCATCATCATCATCTTCATCATCCTCCTCACCATCACATCATCCTCAACATCATCATCCTCATCTCATCCTCAACACCATCATCCTCATCCTCACCATCATCATCCTCATCTCATCCTCAACACCATCATCCTCATCCTCACCATCATCATCATTCTCCTCCTCATCTCCATCATCTTCATCACATCCTCCCTGCCATCATCATCCTCATCCTCACCATCTTCATCATCATCATCATCATCATCATCATCATCATCATCATCATCATAACTTGACCACAAATGCTGCCAGAGCGCCCCCCAGTGGTAGGAGGGCTGCGGTCCAGACCAGCGCCTTACCGTCGCTCCCTTCACCCCCTGCGGTCCGGGATCTCCCACCTCCCCTCGCTCGCCCTGAGGAAGAGGAGAGGAAGAGGAGATCATCGTCAGGAGCCGAGTCACGCAGCGTCACACAACTCATACTCCACCAACACCACCTCGTGTTAGGGGGGCTGGGGGGGTGGTGGTGGAGAAGAGACAAGCCGTACACATTTCATCCTCCACACCACCACCGCCGCCGCCACCGCCGCCACCACCGCCGCCACCACCGCCACCACCACCACCACCACCACCACCACCACCACCACCCCCACAAGCACCACCCCCACAAGCACCACCACCACAAGCACCCCCACCACCCCCCCAAGCACCACCACCACCCCCCCCCAAGCACCACCGCCACCACCACCACCACCACAACCACCCCCACCCCCCCCCAAGCACCACCGCCACCACCACCACCACCACCACCACCACCACCACCACCCCCACAAGCACCACCACCACAACCACCCCCACCACCACCACAACCACCCCCACCACCCCCCCAAGCACCACCGCCACCACCACCACCACCACAACCACCCCCACCCCCCCCCAAGCACCACCGCCACCACCACCACCACCACCACCACCACCACCACCCCCACAAGCACCACCACCACAACCACCCCCACCACCACCACAACCACCCCCACCACCCCCCCAAGCACCACCGCCACCACCACCACCACCACCACCACCACCACCACCCCAAGCACCACCACCACCATCACCACCACCCCAAGCACCACCGCCGCCGCCGCCACCACCACCCCAAGCACCACCACAACCACCCCCACCACCCCCCCAAGCACCACCTCCACCACCACCACCCCACCACCACCACCACCACCCCAAGCACCACCTCCACCACCACCACCCCACCACCACCACCCCACCACCACACCACCACCACCACCACCACCACCACCCCAAGCACCACCACCACCACCCCAAGCACTACCACCACCACCCCAAGCACCACCACCACCACCCCAAGCACCACCTCCACCACCACCACCCCACCACCACCACCACCACCCCACCACCACCACCCCACCACCACCACCACCACCACCACCACCACCACCACCACCCCAAGCACCACCACCACCACCCCAAGCACTACCACCACCACCCCAAGCACCACCGCCACCACCACCCCAAGCACCACCACCCCAAGCACCACCACCGCCACCACCACCACCACCACCCCAAGCACCACCACCACCACAACCATGACCCGCACGGCTCACGGCATGCTAACCTTTTCTCCAGCGATGCCTGGCTCCCCCACAGGCCCCAGGAACCCAGGTGGCCCCTGGTTTAACACGAGGAGAGAGAGAGAGAGAGAGGTCATGTTTGAATGTGTTTACATAGCGCTTCACACTTCAACACTTCACAATCAGTGGCTCATATTCACCCATTCATACACTCATTCATTCACTCATTCATAGACCTGTTCAGTCACCCATTCATGCACCCGTAGCCAGTCAAGGCGACAGCCAGCCGTTGGGGATCAGTGAGGGTGAGGTATCTCGCTCATGGAAACCTACTCATGAGCGAGCCGTGCTCAATGCTAAGCTGTGACATTATTTATCTTTTACATGCAGACGAAATTCAACATAGAGATGTGCACACACGCCGCATTACCATCAACCGGAGCCCAAACACAAACACAGCATCAGAGAGCAAAGCACAAACACACACAAAGTCCCTCAAACATGCACACACACACACATGTGTACACAGGTGCACACATGACACCCACAAATACACACAGACACACACTGACGCCCACAAATGTACTCGCTAACCGAAACACACACAAACACACTCTCTTATGCACGCACACACACACACACACACACACACACTGGAGGACAGATAAAACACAAAGACAAAGCATGACCACGAGGGAGCGAGTGTTAATAAAAAGTACTCTACCTTCTCTCCGTGCGCTCCGACCTCGCCACTTAAGCCCGTCTCCCCCTGTGTGGGAGGACCTCATTAGCATATCGCCAACGTATTCACGCCTTCCTGCTTAAGTTCAAATGAGTGGAAATGTGCTCAGAGCCCCGTTCCCCCTGGGCGCAACGGGGGGAATTAACATCTCATTTACACACATTCACTTAATGCATTATCCTAAAAGACCGTGTTCCGCACTGAGGTGACATTGACGCCACCGCGGCGCATGCTAACGAGGCCCTGACCTTGAGACCGTCTGGGCCGGCGCTGCCTCCGAATCCCGGCCTCCCAGCTCTGCCCTGGACGGGGGACGGGGGACGGGGGACGGGGGAGAGGACACACAGTCAGTGCACTGCGGTTTGGGGGACAACCCCCGCACACACACACACAGTCCGGGGTGAAGCTCTGCTCTGATATGTACATGTACAAACACGCCAAATAAAAGACAAACAGTGCAGCGGCGGTGCGGAGGCCTTGTGTTTGAGCAGCTCGAGGACGGGTGAAGTCATAAAGTCTTCACAGAGGCAGAGAGACGCCCGCTCCGAGGGGTTCTTGATATTCAGAGAGGCGACCCGGTCCTTTAGTGCTTTGTTTTGAGCACATTTCCAGAGAGCTCAGAGCCGGGTGTGATCAACCACAGCCAGCCGGGGGGAGACGTCTGACTGATCATTTGTCTGGCTCCCTGCTGTTCTTATCGTAGTATACGGTCGACTCTATTTTCAAAACTGTTTTATGAAGAGCTGATCAAATGAGTGAAAGGATATATTTAACAAGATAGTGTAAAATGTGTGAATACGTTTCATAACACAAAAAGCTAACTTTACAGAATAACTTTAGTTGGTCTCCAAAAGAAATGCTACATGATGAACACTGTGAAACGGTGGAAGTCTACTTTTTGGAGATTTCAGACTTAATAATAACCATTCACCAACTGATTCAAATCTCAAATTCAAGTTTTGGACAGCTCCTTTATGTCTTGTATGTAGAGAATAAGTTGTTGTTGCTTCATAGTCCCTCCCTTAGCACACATCAAGACCTTTCTCTTCACTGTGTGCATAGCAATTTCCTAACCGACCTTCATGGCGATAGGAGAGACGCCATATGTTTCGGAGCATAGCTTGAGAACAATGAACATGTTCCCGCCAAAATCTCACCACACAAGACTGGCTGCATCCCTCCTTTGAGGCTGGGATCAACACGAAGACACCAGTCCCACTGTGTGTATGTTATGGAGTTTGTGGGGGAAGGCATGAACCACGATAACCCTGTAATTGGTCGAGAGCCACACATCTCTTATCCAATGGGTGCTCACCTCTGGGCCAGATGGTCCAGCCGGCCCAGGTGGGCCTTCGTCACCCTGGCAACGAGACGAAAGAGTCACAAGGTTAGAAAAAGCAGACATGGAGGAGAAGCGAACGGAAAGTTCATGCTCTTTGTGTTGTCTGCAGCACAGGGCTTCAGAAGAACCGAATGGTTTCCAAATGCATCTCCCTCTCTCTAACGAAGATCTTTGTGTTTGTTATTTAAGATGTATTTAATCATCTCTTCGTTAGAAATAAATCATGATGTATCATCATAGGATTGACTAACAATACATTGATAATTGCAGAATCTCTGTATCGCTATGTTATATTGCGGGCCATGTATCGTGTATTGTATCGTATCGAGAGGTACTCTGTGATTCCCAACCCTAATAAGGAACGAAAAGCATCGGATGCCCCTTAATAACGCAGAGTCCGACCCACTGAGCAGCTCACCTCCGGTCCAGGGATCCCGCTGGGTCCAGGAAACCCTCGGAGCCCGGCCCTACCCTGGGGAGAGATAGAGCACAACATGACGTCTGCCTCTGCAGCTCAGGTGGCGAGCGCTAAGCATTGCTCTGTGATTGGGTGATAACAGGTCAAAGGTCACGCTAACCTTGGGTCCCTCGGGGCCGTTGTGTCCCGGTGGGCCGAGATCCCCGGGGAACCCCTGGAGTGAGGAGGGAGAACGTGAACCATGAGAACCGTTCTGTCCTCAAATCGACCCATTCACATTTACATTAACATGTAGGGCATTTAGCAGACGCTTTTATCCAAAGCGACTTACAATCAGTACATTTGTTAAAAGAAGGAGATACAACAATATATCGCTGTCGGTGCAGTAAGGAGGTTCATAGAAACAAGTGCCAAGCTCTTACAAGGTTTTAGGTTAACCCATTCCCTGTATTCAACAATGCACCGTCACGCCGACGCACAACATACAATAAGTGCCAGGAAATAGTTGATTCAACCCCCTGTTGAATCAACTTGAGATGTACATTTAAATAGACGGTTATCTCAGAGTGAAGTGGGGCTGTCACGCTAGGCTGTCTCCCTAATACCGGAGAGGCTTGCTTCGTACGGTGAAGGGAAAAAAATACTTGTGGAAATCAATAAAATAATTTCTCAGATTTGTGTTTTGGAGAAAACATCAGGGTCCAGCTTTCGCCTACGGTCCAACCTTGCGGGAATGGAGCCGATTTAGCAGACGGGAATGTTTTCCAAAACACTCTCATGAAGAGTATTTATATAAACATACACTCGTGTTCCCCTCCCGGGTAATATCTTACCTCCGGGCCGGGAGGGCCGGCCAGGCCAGCAGGACCGCTGTCTCCTGGTTTCCCCTGGAACACACAAACATCCGTCATGAAGGAACGGTTAAGTAGCCCAGACAGATAGAGATCGGCCTCTCTGCCTCTCTTAACAAGCTCATCAAACAAGCTCATGATGCTGTTGTTATCTATATATATATGGGGGTGTTCAGGAATCAGATTTACATTTATAGTACTTTTTACTTAATCCCACCTTTGTTAACGAAGCCTGCAAAGTCATCGGCAGAATCTTTTCAAAGTGTGACAAGAATATTATCATATTTTGGGCTGCGGGATTTTCACACTAGGCAGAATAATAACGGACACTCTCAGGTTTTTCCTTGCACGTTATCAGACTTGAGATTCATTTTGAGACTTGGCGGAAGATCTTTCTCTCAGCTAAGGCGGACGTGGAACATTATCAGGTGTTTCCGAACAGTGTGAGACCATACCTGGGATCCAGGTTTCCCACGTTGTCCCGGTAACCCTGGCAACCCCACGATACCCTACAAAGGGGAACACACCACCTCTTAACCATCGAGCAGGGCCGTGGAGGGCGCCGTCGAAGGGCTAATATTTGTCGATTCTGACGAATAAGAAATGAGAACGTACCTTGTCGCCTTGGAAACCGTGTTCACCCTGCTCGCCGGGTATACCCACTTCCTCCTGAGAACGAAGCACGCACGCACACACACACGCACACACACACGCACACACACATGCACACACACCAACACACACACACGCACACACACACACACACACCAACACACACACACACACACACACACACACACACACACTTTAATCAATCAGGTTGAATGGAGACTCAGATTAATAACATTGATATATAGATCTGTATTCTGTCACCGTTGCATGTTCTGTGTTTCCTGATAAAATAATTACTAGCATGGATCTGAACGGTCGAGATAGGCCTTCACATACAGAGTAGCGGAAATATCACTCCTCAACTATATATATATATATATATATATATATATATATATATATATATATATATAGAGAGAGAGAGAGAGAGAGAGAGAGAGAGAGAGAGAGAGAGAGAGAGAGAGAGAGAGAGAGAGAGAGAGAGAGAGATTGAGAGAGAATAAATACATAATATAGCTTTCTAAAACAATATACTTTATTGAATAAACTATGGAAGACATAATCAGATCACCTTATCACCTTTCAGTCCTGGTTCCCCTGGATTGCCCGGAACTCCCTAGGAATATAGAAACACAGTCATCTAGGAATACCGAAACACAGTCATCTAGGAGAAACACATTCATCTAGGAACACGGAAACACACTCAACTAGGAAACACAGTCATCTAGTAACACAGAAACAGTAGTCTAGGAATACAGAAACACAGTCCTCTAGGAAAACAGAAACAGTGGTCTAGGAATACAGAAACACAGTCATCTAGGAGAAACAAAGTCACCCAGGAATAAAGAAACACAGTCATCTAGGAATACAGAAACACAGTCGTCTAGGAGAAACACAGTCATCTAGGAGAAACACAGTCATCTAGGAATACAGAAACAGTCATCACAGAAACACAGTCATCTAGGAGTACCGAAATACAGTCTTCTGGGAATATCGAAACACAGTCATCTAGAAATACAGAAACTCATCTTTGAAAACACAAGAATATGAGATAAAGTAATGTAGCAGCAGTTCGCTGTAGCTCTCCCCACCAGACAATAAACGTGAAGGGACTTTAATAATCCACATGGAGGAAGCAGAGTTTTCGGGGACTGTCTGTGTCCTAGAGGTTGCATTAAATATGTTTTATTTAAACAACATTTATATAGAAGAGTGCTATTTCATAAATCTTCGGAGCACTATCAGCTTGCACTGTTTATGTTTGTCTGAAGTTATGTTTGGTTTACTTAGAGAGTTTATTCTTTTTGTGTATTTATTCTGCATTTTTTAAGATGGTCTGAATAACAATATTTACAGACTAGCGGTAAATATTGTTATGCGGGAACCACACGCTTTTTTCCATTTGAAATAAAAACTTCATTGAGGATGGTTTATAGTGTTGTTGATTAAGGTGTTAAACTCTAAACCAACATTTTGTGGGTTTGATTCCCTCACTTCTTTACGCAACCTAGGAAGAGCAAGATACCTCCTAACCCTTGCGTGCTTGCATGATTTACATCCGACTCTGTATCTACTGTCTAACCCCTACCTCCACCACCTACCTGCTCCTGATTTACATCTGACTCTGTATCTACTGTCTAACCCCTACCTTCTCCTAAAAGGCATGTGACACTGTAATCAGTGTCTAACCCCTAACTGTTCCTCAATGACATGAGGAACAGTCTCAATGATATAAAACACTGTATTAACTGTCTAACACCTATCTCCTAAACCCTACCTGCTCCTAAATGACATCTGACACTGTCTAACCTCAACCTTCAAACCCCTACCTGCTCCTGAATGACATGTGACTCTGTATTCCGTGTCTATCCCCTAACCGTTCCTCAATGACATGTGACACTGTAAAACCTCTACCTCCTGACCCATACCTGCCGCTGAATGACATTTGACTCTGTATTCACTGTTAGTTGCTGTGGATGTGATATTGATCTTAATGTCTACATATACATATGGAGAGTAGCTAGTTGAACACGTTGTGAACGACCAGTCATCAGTCTTTACCTTGAGTCCCGGAGGTCCTGCTAAGCCAATCACACCTCCAGGCCCCATGTCCCCCTGCCGTGGCGCACAGAACACACACTTAGAACAGGACACACTCCAGACACACACACTTAGAACAGGACAAACTCCTGACACACACACTTAGAACAGGAAACACTCACGACATACGTCCACGTTGACCTGCCTTGTATCTGCAGTTATCTTTAACTTGATATCATAACGATAAGATGAGTGAAGGTGTCATTCATTCATCCCACTAAGGAAATTAGGGTGTTGCAGCAGACAGCAACACCATTTTCCAATCAAATAAATTAGACGAATAGAGAAAAATGTACTTCACACAATATGAGCAAACAAAGAAAGTTGACATGACAGAAATCTCCAATCTGTGAGTCATTCACGCATGAGGAGAAACCGAACCCGGAGGGGGGAATGAGGTGGAGGGCTGGAGGGATGCTGTGATGGAGGAACACACAGACGTTATGTACTCACGATGAGACCATGGACCCCACAGGGGCCCGGGGCTCCCAGCTCCCCCTGACACAGAGGAAGGAGGGAACGTCAGTGGCACGGTGACCTCTATAATGTTTGGGTAACCCTTCCTTTTACAGTCCCCTTATTACTAGATATTTACCCGGTAAATACATGGTAAATCATAGTGTATTACTGGGTAATTACCACTGGTAATAAGAAGGTAAATACAGAGGGATTATCCGGTACATTTTAGTGTATTACTGTGTAATTATCACTGGTAATAAGAAGGTAAATACAGAGGAATACAGCTGAACTACTAAGTAAAACCTCCACTATTACCCATCAACTCAACTAAGTAGCGTGTAGTTGTAACTGTTTTAGGTTGGTAATAACTCTGATATTGTGTACTTCTTAGGAGATTAGGCAACCAATTCTTAGAAACACCTATAAATTCAAGTTACAATTGTAGTTATCCAAGGTGTATGTTGGTAACAGCCCAAGTTTAATGATGTACTATCTAGAGATTAGCATCGTACTTTCCAATAAATTACTTTTTCTTAGTTATTATTCATAGCTGTAAAAGGAAGGGTTACCAATGTTTAGCGATGGCGTTACTGGCGACTGAGCATGAATAGCTCTGCTCGTCTTGCATCAACGAGTATTTTTAGACGGCAACACTGTCTAAAAATAAAGGACAGTGTTTCCCTTCCTATGAACGAGGCACTAAAATCCAGATCAAAATAAAAGCGCAAAACAAGATAATGATACAGAAGAGGCTAAGAACACGGTCGTTATTTTCCATGAAGTGTTAGACACAGAGGGAGGAGGGAGGTAGCATCACGATAACTACTGTAACGGATAGCGATGGCGTTACTGCCAACAGAGCTGTCGTGTTCCGTCTCCACTCGCTCTGCAGGAAGATCGTCATAAGGTCTCATAGAACAAGGAGCTTGTAAGAGTAAGATGCAACATTTATGCGAACAATAAATCAACTATTAAAAGGATATGCTCAGTAGGTCCATAGGCCATGTGTAAATCCTAGATTTGTGTGCACGACCACCAACGCAAGTGGTCAGCCATGATCGTACAGAGATAGGGTGGATGAGCTGTTATTCAATAGGTTTACGGAAACCGTGAGGTCAAAACTGGCATCTTGACATTTACAATTAGTGGATTAAATCAATGAGTTGCGGTGATGGAGGCGGATTCTATCTATGAGTGGAGGTGGTGGAGGTGGATTCTATCTATGAGTGAAGGTGGTGGAGGTGGATTCTATCTATGAGTGGAGGTGGTGGAGGTGGATTCTATCTATGAGTGGAGGTGATGGAGGTGGATTCTATCTATGAGTGGAGGTGGTGGAGGTGGATTCTATCTATGAGTGGAGGTGGTGGAGGAGGATTCTATCTATGAGTGGAGGTGGTGGAGGTGGATTCTATCTATGAGTGGAGGTGGTGGAGGTGGATTCTATCTATGAGTGGAGGTGGTGGAGGTGGATTCTATCTATGAGTGGAGGTGGTGGAGGTGGATTCTATCTATGAGTGGAGGTGGTGGAGGTGGATTCTATCTATGAGTGGAGGTGGTGGAGGTGGATTCTATCTATGAGTGGAGGTGGTGGAGGTGGATTCTATCTATGAGTGGAGGTGATGGAGGTTGTTTCTATCTATGAGTGGAGGAGATTGAGGCGGGTGGTGTGAATGGTTCTAGCTGTAGAAGCTGTCGAGCAGTGAAGAGGTGTTTGTGTCCATCATGTCTCACTCACCGGGTTCCCATCAGGACCGGGCGGCCCCCTCTCTCCCGGGTCTCCGGAAAAACCCTGGATACACACAAACATACATACACACACACACACACGCACGCACACACACACACGCACACAAACACACACACAGCGGTGTTGACATTATCACAGGTGAACTTTGTCAGGGCATTAGCATCAGCCTATAAAACACACGGGAGGGGAGATGTTAATGTGATGATCGCTCGATAGTTACGAGCAATAAAACACGTTCAACTGAACCGTGGAAGGAACACTTGTCAATAGGACTTTTTCTCTACGGGACAGGCAGGTTGGATTTACTCAGGACTCTCTCATCGATCCTGAGCTGGGCTCAGAGTGATACGGCTGGCCGCTCAGCCAGCCAGACCCAAGCGGTCACCCGGGGATGCGCCAGGACTAACGCTTTGGTTTAAGGTGTCCATCGCTCGCTCCAAAGTTGTTGCCGTCTTTTTGAGAAAGCTGGAGGGAGACCTTGCAGGCAAAATAGATCATATTTTTGGTTTAAACATAAAAGTTCAGATATTATTAGCTGTGTTTATTTTGTATTCCACCAGACTACATGATTCGATTGGCTGAAGCCCTACTCACAAATATGTTAATAAATACGAATCAATAATAGCCGAATGGAGCCTGAATCCCCTCCCAAAGCACGCTTCTGTTAAACATTTGGTCTCGCTGTCAGCAGAATCTGAAAGCATGGCTGGTTATCCTCGCTGGAAGACACACTTCTGGGAGAGGAACTTTATATTCTGCAGCACAAGTCGTTCAATCTCCGGGATAACGGCAAGAAGCTCAATGACTGTGTCTTTCCGAGTGACGGTTTGTGTGTGCAGTACGCACGTGCTGGCAATGTGTGCACGTGCTTGCCAGAGTGCACGTGCAGGCAATGTATGCACGTGCTTAGCAGTGTGCACGTGCTGGCAATGTGTGCGCATGTTTAGCAGTGTGCATGGCTGGCAATGTGTGCGCGTGCTTAGCAGCGTGCACGTGCTGGCAATGTATGCACGTGCTTGGCATCGGGACGTTCTGGCAATGTGTGCACATGCTTGGCAGCGTGCACGTGCTGGGCTGGTGCACGTGCCTGGCAGGGAGCTTTCCCCAGAACTGCCTAATGTCTCACTGTCTAACTGTCTGAACGGCCAGATGAGAAGAGAAGCTGGCTGAAGAAGTGCTGACGCCGTGGGTTATTATTGTTCTCCCTCCTGGTTGTGCTGTGTTCATGATTTCAGAGGAATGACGTGGTGTGTCCATACGCTAGACGCATGCTTGTCTCCACGCCAACGTCCACATCCCCCCACTTTGGACAGTGGAAAAGTGTATTACATAATGTGCTCCATTGTTTGACACACTCTATTATATTACACATATCTCTCTGTGTTTATGCACGTTCACGCAAAGTTTATTCAATATCGACGATATTTTTATCCCATCGCTCTATTCTCGTTTCCACGGAGGTAAAAGGGAAAGCGGCCTTCAGGCCAGGCATCAGAGGCGCGGGCCTGTCTCGCTCCGGGGTTGACAAACCGGGCCATGTGGGTCAAGTCGTCAGAACTAATTGCTGCAACGTGATCGCATCCAAGGGAAATGTGGAAAAGTTATTTCCAAAGATTTATTTCACCGATTCGGTTTTGATCCGAAACACATGTGTGTGCGTGCTCAAATATGCATGTTTCGTCTCTTTTCTCTGCAACAATGAGCTAATTAGACAAACGTTATTATCATAATTATACACGTGTTCTCCAGGATGTGGCCTATGATCCGTACAGAAGGAGAAGGAGACGTCTTCGGTGATATGCTCCGCACGAGATAGAGACTGAGCGCTCTTCTGAGGGGATTCAGAACCCAGCAGCTCATTTCTTATCGTCCCTCTGATTCCCAGGGGAACTGGGAAGAATGCTCTCCGCTACGCAGCCAACTGTTGAACATGCTCTTTACAGACTGGCTTTTGAAGCATTGAGAAGACGCATTCATATCTATAACCCTACAATTGTTAGTGCTTCAACACTTGAGCATCCATACAGTACCGACAGCGATAAATTGTTTCTCTTTCTTCTGACAAATGTAAATCGCTTCGGATAAAAGCGTCTGCCAACTGCCCTAAATGTGAAAATGTTAATATCTAATCACAGAAAAAAATGTTGGCGAGGAGTAGGGTGATATAATGTAAAGAAAGGTTGCTTGGGGAAGAACCGTTCTCTGTGTTAGTACCCCTAACACAATCAAGCAGCCGTTAACGGACTTGTTTGGTAACACACTGCAAACGTTCGATACAAAACAGTTTGGGGAACGTCTGGCGCTGATACGCAGGCTGGCCGCCTCGGGCCTACAGATATTGGTACTGTGTCAGCATTGTACAGTAGTCAGGACAGGACACCGACTTATAAATAGCTATGCTCGTCTTGCATCGATTAGCAGACAACAACACTGTTACAAAATAAAGAACAGTGTTTTCCTTCCTATGAACGATGCACCAAAATCCAGATCAAAATAAAAGTGCAAAACAAGATAATGATACAGAAGAGGCTAAGAACACAGTCGTTATTTTCCATGTAATGTTGGAGATGCCAGCGTTTGACTTCCAGGCGCCCATGAACACAGATTTCCGTGGTCTGTGGGTTAGAAGCTCAGCACCGCCAAATCCACAAGCACTGGGCATTATTATCACTTTATTAAACAACATCAAGGACCATGGCTTCCACTAGGCCTACCGTGCATGTTCCTATCATCCCTCTGCCAAATCCCTACTCTAGGAAGGTGGATTAACACTTCAACAAAGTTATGGAGGGCCCATCTTGAGCGAGACGGCAGTAATTATCAACTCTTATTATTGGTCTTAATGTCTCAGGGTTTTCTCAACCATGCTGGTTAATTAACACTACCTTTTTAAGGGCTCTGGGTGTCACCAGTGTTAATCCTGAATGTATTCAGCTGGATGGTACAGACACTCACTGTTACGACAGCGACATATTGTTGTTTCTCTTTCTTCAGACAAATGTACTTATTGTAAATCTCTTTTGGATAAAAGCATTGGCTAAATGCCCTCAATATAAATCTAAATGTAAATGTAAAACAGAACAGACTCTAACAACACACGGCCTGCTAAGCCCTTTGAGACTGCACCTGTGATTAAGGGCTACATAAATAAAGCTGAATATAATTAAATCAACGCGACTGGACCGTGACAGCCCGACCGGTTCCCTGGGAGCTCTGCGGCATAATGCATCCCGGGGAAACTAGCCAAACTGACAAGAAAGGGATTCTAAAAAGTATGTTGAGAGAAAACTTTACCGGCCTACCCATCTTGCCCTTCTTCCCAGGACCGCCAGGACTCCCCTGAAGGAAACGAGAAGGAGAAGGAAGTATTACAACGGTGGCATCTGCAACTTGTGTACAAAACCTGAAACTGCTCTCTATTCCATTGCTTTACTCGATGCATTTCAAGCAATACGTGTGTGTGTGTCAGTCAGAGACACATCTGGAGCTAGGATCGTTGGCTGTGGGGTTTGACGGGGTTAATTAATGTCAGCCATTGCTTTCCTTCCAATGTGTTATCCTTATTCATCCCGGTAGGAGTGAGTGCACCCTGGGGGCGGGGAATGGCGCGTATTCGTGTGCGTATTCATCAATGTGTGTGTGTGTGTGTGTGGGTGTGTAGGTAGATCCTATGTAAGCACTGCCAGCGGAACCCCCGCGCCCAAACTGCCACTCATGTGGCCCCCACGCCACATGAGTGGCAGGGCTTCTATTCCTCGTTCATGGGGGTGTTGGCCGTGCTGCCTGCGGGGGCCGCCCGGGAACTGATACTCACCCTCTCCCCGTCGGGTCCGGGAAGCCCGAAGAGCCCGGGGAGCCCTATGTGACCCTGGAGGAGGGGCGCAGCACAGGGGGCAGAGGTCAGAGGGGCGGGGGGTTAGAGTTGTGAGCACTGTGGTCTGTCTGTTTGTCTGTCTGTCTTTATACACACTCACACAAAGTTCATTTTATCGTTTTTTCATCAGTGTACCCAGGTTATGGTAACAGATGGTAGTGACATGTAACAGATGGTAATGACAGACAGATGGTAATGATAGACAGATGGTAATGACAGACAGATGAGGTCTGACAGGTAGTAATGACAGACAGATGATAATGACAGACAGAAGATGTCCGACAGATGGTAATGACAGACAGATGGTAATGACAGACAGACGTAATGACAGATAGATAGTAACGACAGACAGATGATAATGACAGACAGAAGATGTCCGACAGATAGCAATGACAGACAGATGGTAATGACAGTCAGATGGTACTGACAGACAGATGATAATGATAGAGAGACGTAATGACAAACAGATGGTAATGACAAACAGATGATAATGACAGACAGATGATGTCCGACAGGTAGTAATGACAGACCGATGGTAATGACAGACAGATGGTAATGATAGACAGATGGTAATGACAGACAGATGGTAATGACAGACAGATGGTAATGACGGACAGATGGTAATAACGGACAGATGGTAATGACAGACAGATGGTAATGATCTTTAGATGTAATGACAGACGGACGGTAATGACAGATGGATGGTAATGACAGACAGATGATAATGATTGACAGATGGGAATGACAGATGGATGGAAATGACAAACAGATGGTAATGACAGAAAGATAGTAATGATCGACAGATGGTAATAATTGACAGATGACAATGACAGACAGATGAAGTCCGACAGATAGTAATAAAAGACTGATGGTAAAGAAAGACAGATGGTACTGACAGAGAGATGATGACGGACAGATGGTTATGACATATAGGTGGTAATGACAGACGGATGATAATGAGAGACAGAGGGTATGATGCACCGATTGCAATGACAGAGATGTTAACACCAGAGAGATGGTAATGGCGACCCAAGCCTTGAGGTAAGTGTATATGCCCATGGACTGCATGGTGCTGGCTTCCACGATGTAGTCCAAGGGCACATACCCCCACGTCAGGGATGTCTGGAGACCTCGGAGTGTCTTCGGCGGTCCTGCTCCGTGGAAGGGTGAGGAGGGAGAGAGGGGGAGGCTAACGGAACAGCCTGGATTATGGAGGATGGCATTACAAGGCGGTACAATTTGTCACATCTCGCCCCCTTCTTTGATTATTTCCCTCCCTGTCCATATTTCTCTTTGATTGGCCTCAATCACCTGAATTGTTTCCACCTGTCCCTCATTAACAATCCCCCCCTGTTTGATTTAGTCGGCATGTTTCCCTTCCACTGAGCCAGTTCGTCTTTGTTCTTTGTATCAAGCGTCCCAGCATTTTCCGAGTGATATTTTTGGTTCCCAGTTTTCTGATTCCTGCCCATTTACTCCAGACTACATATTGCCTTCTCCCTGCCGGATTGTTTGCCTGATCTAAAACTGATTTTCCGTGTACCAACCTATCCGCTAGTAAATTATCCCTTTTTGAGTTGTGCTTTTGAGTCCTATTTCCCCTTCTGCTCACCCAGCCGTAACACAAGTCAAAGAGAATCTGTCCATTGCGTGGCGTTTCATCTCTTTGAGCAGCAGCAGAATGCGCTGCCATTTGACAGCCGAGTTAGCGGTTACAGCGGCAAGTGGACGATTTTACCAAAGCCTTGACCTCAAGGCTAGTTCAACACACAGGGCTTCAGGAAACCTCAACCAGTCATCTGTCATTGTCATTAGAGAGTTAACTGGCCGGAGCGGTGGCGTTTACGACATTGCCCCTGTTTTATATGCCTGCTCTGGTGCGGTCATTCGTTTACCATATGTCTCTGAGCCCATTGACAAATGTGTCAGTTCATCTGCAGGCTATAAGTACAGTAGCACATGTCTCTCCTGTGTTGCTTTTAGAGTAAAGCCCATGGAGGCTAGTGTGAATATTATGCTGACAATAACTTGGGTCATAGATATTCGTAATTGCGTGCAAAACAGTCCGGCATACCAAATCACTCCAAACACATCCTTCGCTCATTCTATATCCTCCTGGATCAAACACAGTGCCTATACGATCAACCCTCTGTCAGATAACGATGTGTTAGACTTAACCGGTACTTACCCTGGTTCCTTTAGGCCCCATCTTCCCAATCGGTCCGGGTAAACCCTGCGGGACACAGAAGGGCACCACGTCACCGTTTGAATGCTAGGAAGACGAGGATCTGGTTCAACAGTAGCTCAGGAGGTAGCGCGGGTTGGCCGGTCACCGGAAGGTTGATAGTTTGACCCCCGGCTCCTGCCAGCTGAGCGGCAAGGTGTCCATGAGCAGGACACCTCGCCCTGACTGCTCCTGACGGGCTGGCTGTCGCCTTGCATGGCTGACACCGCCGTCTGCGTGTGAATATGTGTATGAATGGTTGCAAGTCGCTTTGGATAAAAGCGTCGATAAAATCCCCTAAATGTGAACGTAAATCTGTTGGAGTAAGGTCAAAAGATGAACGGTCTCGCTGGCGTACTCTCATCAGTCCAAACCCTCGGTGTGTTTATCGTACGAGCCGCGTCAACACAAAGGGAGCACGGCCGCATTAAAGGTCAAGACGAAAACAACAGGTCATGACCCTGCCCGCGCCGCAGGGCCTAGTGAGACCCGTCACGCAGGCGGTGGGGGGCCGGCTGCATCTCCTCCAACGCATGCCACCGCACGCCACCGCACGCCACCGCACGCCTCCGCAGCGCATCCCCAGGGTCAGAGACGGGTCATGCCGTGCCGGGGTTGGCCCCCAGCAGCAGGAAAGGGTCAGCAGGTCAGGAGAACCGTGGCCCTCGTCCCAAGCTGTCTTTAAATCTCCTTCAATTTTTATCCATCCGGCATTTTCCTTTCCTTCGAGCTAAACCAACACGGACTTAGGGAGATGCAGGGATACACGAACTCGGTACAACCCCTGCCGCTTGTTTATTTGTTCTGGGTTTCTTATTTTGTAACTTTCCAAATGGTATTCCCGGCGGCGGGGCTGAGCGGCGTGCCCTTTGCCTTAGCAGAGGACCAGGGGAGCGCAAACGTACCCGGGGGCTGCTGGCGTTAGTCACACAGTTATTACCTCCCCCCCCGTCCAGAGAGCGGGGGTAAACCCTGTGCCCTGGTGCTCCCCGGCTAGACCGGGAGCTGCTGCGAGACGGCCAGCAGGTGGTTTGCTATTGTTCCTTTCATCCTTGCCTTTGAGCTACGGCAGCCTGATTGTTAGTGTGTTGGTCTTCCTTCACTTCCAATAACCTTTAAGATGTTATTCCCGCTGGGTCTCCATCACACCTACTTCCGCTAGCAGGCCTCGAGTCTTGCTCTGCAAGGGTAGACACTTTGTCTTGTCTTTTAATGTGTTTGCGGCTGCATGCATGCGTGTGTGTTTGCCTCTGTGCGCACGCATGTGTGTGGCTGTCTTTGTGGATGCTTGTGCTTGTGTTTTGTTCCTCTGTGTGGGATCATTGTGCAAACACACGTGCGTGTGTGTCTGTCTTTACGTGTGTGTGTGTTTGATGTGCATGTTTGTGTGTGTGTGTCCTGAACAACTAGCACAGCATCACTAGCTTTACTGCACCTGCCTGCCAGGATAACCTTTGGCCCCCGGGCTTCCAGGATCGCCCCGCTCGCCCTGAGGAGAGATGGAGAGAGAGAGAGAGAGAGAGAGAGAGAGAGAGAGAGAGAGAGAGAGAGAGAGAGAGAGAGAGAGAGAGAGAGAGAGAGAGAGAGAGAGAGAGAGAGAGAATAGGGAAACAGTAGCTGTGTTAAACATTTCCTCTGGTGTATAAACAGATCAGACGGCACTGAGAGATGGATGAAGTGTTTATGAGAAAAGCAAGAGAAAAACTGAATGACAGCAAGAGAGAAATAATAACAGGAAGTGGGAAGAGGGAAGGAAACATAAAAGAAAGAAAGAGAGAAAGAAATGAAAGGACGAATACAAGAATGTAAGAGAGTAAGACAGAATATGGATGGTAGTGGATTTGGTCTTTGGAATGAAGCCCTTGTGCTTTAGTCCATGGAGACGTTGTGTAACAGCTCACTGTTAAGGATCCTCATGTTATCATATTTGACTCGTACTGTTCTCCATGAGTCATGGCTTCCACGCAGGGGGAAGAGTTTAACGAGGCCGCTGACAGATTGCTCAGTCCCATGCATAAAAAACGGAACCCATCTGTTCATAATCTATTATTTATAGAGTTTATGAAAATCAGCAACTATTAAGACATAATTATCAAAGGAATGCGAACGACGGGGACATGTTTGAGAAACCACTGAAATCAGCACCCCAGTCAGCAGCACCGACCATAGACTGACAGCCGGGAGAGAGAACATCAAACCGTTGCTAGCGTCGTGTCGACTGTACTATCCCGGTCGCTATGGCAACAGCGGCAGCAGTTGGTGTTACGCCGCAGTACTACACAGTGAAAGCAGAAGAAGTCAGTTGTTTTTCTTCCACGGTCAGGAACGCAGTACCAGCCGGAGACAGAAGGAGCAGACATGTTCCCTCCCTCCCCTCCCTCCCTCCCTCTCTCCTCCTTCGGCACATTCCTCCTGGCGATCTTACATGGGGCTGGCGTTGGGAAAGAATCCTGGAGACGGACCTCTTGGGACGGTCCAGACGCTTTGGCCTACTTGTACCCCTGCCAAAAACACCCTCCCCCCCAACACACACAGACACACACGCATGTACACACACACACACACACACACGCACACACACACACACACACACTGCCACTGAGCTACAATGTGCTGAGCTATAATGTTTTCATCAGCAAACATCCTCCCCTTTGGACAGGCATCTTCTCCTCTTCTCCACTCTTCTTCTTCTTCTCCTTCTTCATCTCTTCTTCCTCTTCTTCTTCCCCTCTTCGCACTTTGAGTCTGCCTCGTGTATGAAAAGTGCTTCATAAATAAAGTTGCCTTGCCTTCTTCTTCTTCATCTCTTATGCTTCTTCTTCCCCTCTTCATATTCATCATCTCGTCTTCGGCCTCTCTTCTTCTTCTTCTTCTTCTTCTTCTTCATCTTAATCTCTTCTTCTTCATCTCTTCTTCTTCTTCTTCTTCTTCTTCTTCTTCTTCTTCATCTTAATCTCTTCTTCTTCATCTCTTCTTCTTCTTCTTTTTCTTCCGCTCTTCTTCCTCTTCATCTCTCCTTCCTCTTCTTCTTCTTCTTCTTCATCTCTTCTTTTTCTTCTTCTTCGTTCCTTCCTTTACTTTCTTCTGTGTCTGACACTTGATCTTCCTACCTTGGGATACGTGCATGAAATGTTTGGGCTGAACGATAAGGCAGAGACAAGGGCCCTTGTGTGTGTCCACACGTGCATGTGGCTGACAAGCAGGTGGAATGGAGGGCGCCACGTCCCCACGTCGTGTGAAAGCGTTAGTCACGTGACTTTGTTAGTCATGTAACTTCATTAGTCTTTTAAAAAACAAGGAGATCAGGTCAACTCCACACACAGGATCTGAGCTGGGGACCTGATGTCCCCGGTACATTCTACGCATTTGAGGACTTTAGGTTCTCATTATAATATCTCAGGTGCTCAGGCACCTGCTCACTGTTCCCAGGTTTCCAACCCTGCATCGGGAGGTAGCTTTGAGTTTGTAGCTTTGTCCTGTCTGCTGCGGCTTCTGATAATCAAAATGTAAGTTTGCACTGCAAATGTTGTCTTACCGTGACATACTTTTCAACATTCCTCCCTATTTGTATTAATTTGTAACACTTTGAATGATTGTCCTTTTGCTGTTACATGTGATTTATTCCTTTGTAAAGCAATCGGAAAAGCCTCATGTTTGAACGGTGCTTTAATAAATTGACTTGCATTGGATTTACGAAGGTCAATGATTTGAGATACAAAAAGGCATGACTATTGTAATAAACCAGTAGCAGCAACATCTGATTTTGCCGGGGATGGCAACAGAATGTGAATACTACAGTACGTGACAATACCAAGCATGCTAAAGTTAAGTGAATACAAAGAGTACTTACCGGTTCGGCCGGAAGCCCAGGCACCCCCGGATGGCCTTTCTGTCCCTGAAACAGAGGATCAATAAAGGTTTTCAATTAAAGATTGAATGAGACCATCTTTCATCTAATTGAACCGTCTTTAATCTAGTCGAAAGGCAAACACATGCATTAGCATTCTCCTCCGAATCCCTGGAGAGAGATGATGTGAGAGAGAGCATTTGAACTACTGTAAACCACCTTTGAAACTACACAATTATATATTTCTTTAACATAAATAGTCCCAGCATTTGCTCAGGAGCACCCCCTACAGGAAACAATCCGCCGGTGTCAGGACCACAGATGTTAAACATCACACTGTAGGGTTTCAGCCTGTTGCAGCCTAATGGGACATATGTTGTGCCTCATTATCTTTACAAAAGCAAACGGATGATAAAATGGAGGATATAACAGAACAAGGCTCTGAAGGGTCTCAACAGGTGTGCTGCAGACAGAGATGCGCTAATTAACGTTACATAATGTCTTGCATACGGAGATAATGCGGCTGTCCTCGTTAAAGCTGTGCGATCTAACTTATTCATGAAGAGTTTCACTTATTCCTACTGCAAAGTGTGACCAACACGTTGGGACTTAGATGTGTTGATGAGGGTATGCATGAATTATTGAAATACATGTCCCTCTTATGTATTTGTGTGATGTATGTTCTATGTATGTTCTTTAATGCCAGCTTAAACAGTGTGGATAATGTAAAACATAAACACACAAGAAGTGTTAACCAGACTGACAATGTAGGTCGTAAACAGGAGGTGTTAACCAGACTGACAATGTAGGGCGTAAACAGAGAGGCTTTAACGACATTGATAATGTAGGGCGGAAAGAGACAGAAGGTGTTAATGAAACTGATAATGTAGGGCGTAAACAGACAGGAGTCGTAACCAAACTGATAATGTAGGGCGTAAACAGACAGGAGTCGTAACCAAACTGATAATGTAGGGCGTAAACACACAGGAGGTGTAAACCAGACTGATCATTTAGGCGTAAACAGGAGGTGTTATCCAGGGTGATAATTGAGGGCGTAAACACACAGAAGGTGTTAACCACACTGATAATGTAGGGCGTAGACACACAGGTGTTAACCACACTGATAATGTAGTGCGTAGACACACAGGTGTTAACCACACTGATAATGTAGTGCGTAGACACACAGGTGTTAACCACACTGATAATGTAGGGCGTAGACAGACAGGTGTTAACCACACTGATAATGTAGGGCGTAGACACACAGGTGTTAACCACACTGATAATGTAGGGCGTAGACACACAGGTGTTAACCACACTGATAATGTAGGGCGTAAACAGACAGTTTACGCCCGACAAAAATATAATTGAGGCGAAAAACAGAGATATAAAAACAAGGCTTAGTTCACTGGTAAGCCTCTCTTGAGCAAGACAAGATAACAATGTGTGTCCGAACCGTTGCATCTGCAGAAATATATAAATATGAAACGACCCATCCAGGGATCCTCGAGGCAGAAGAAGGCGGGGGGGAAATCCAAGAATGTGCTCGCTGAATCGATTTGATTCACGGCTGCAACACTCACGCACCCTAATGGCCCACCAAGCACCGCGATGTCCTCGGGTCTCTGTGGTGCCATTAAGAAGACGGACGTGTTTGAATGAGCTCAACTCAACAGCGAGCTCCGGTCCAGGCGGTGCGGTGGCATTCCAAGGAAGGCATATTGCTCACAGTCCACCCAAGGTGTTGGCTCCTTATTTAATAAAAGGCAGCTCCGGGCTTTGCCCGACATCAATAACGTTGTTCGAACGCGGCTATCTTTAGGGATCGGCCGTTTGAGAAACAAGCGGCAATTTAATCATCTCATTGTGTTGACGGGTCGCGTTGCCTAGTTTAACGTGGCATCCATTCACAATAAACACCTGCGGGGAGTATGGATGGGCAACGCAACGCTCGCTCTGCGGTGTTTTAACCTCTAAGAGTTGTAAATGCCTGCCATCAAACTCCTTGTAACCAGGCCTGCGTGTCAGCGTCTGCGAGACGCACCGAGGCACGCTGGCACTCTCCATGATGCAGAGGAGGGTGTCCGTGTAAACACACTAGGCCACGGCTCAGGCGACACCATGAGTGCTCTCCAGTCCCCGGCCGTCAGTATATACAGTGGGATTAGGATCTCCTTATAAGAATGCTGTTTCGCTGGTTGGGTGTAGTGGGGATTTACAGATGGATTTAGAATGTAGTCCCAGCATGGACAGGATCCAGGACAGGGCTCAATAAGGTCCATGGCGTTAGTGAAGAAGAAGTGAGTGAGGTAGCTGAACGACCCGACGAGAGTTCAATGGCTTCAATATGTGGTGTCAATCAACTGTCAAGCCCACCACGATAAAGCCTGAGGGTTAGGGTCAGGGTGCCATAAAAAACGCCCAGCATTAAGAACCAAACCAACTGTATTGAGAAGAATAGTAAAGGCAGATAGTCTGCTCACTTCAGACCATTAATTCAATCTCAAAGACAAAGTTGGGTTCTGTCAAACTTTGCTAACTTTATATTGCATCAGATTAAGTCGACAATAGTGTTGGAGCTGTAGTCACAGACTGTGGCCGGGAGTGTGTGTGGACGTTACAAGGACTCCCTGAAGCCAGGACTGGGAATCCAAAGTGTATTGAGAGTTGCGCACAGAGGCCAAAGGATCCCTTTCCTTCTCAGCTGTCCTTCTTGGAAAAGATGATAATTTTCAACCCAGTACAAGTCACAATCTTGGCAATGCAGAACATTTACAGACTTTCAGAGCTTGGACCAGGACAAACACTTGTCATTTGTTGTAATTCATTTTGATTACACAGTAACTGCAGAAACATCACAAAGTCCTCTCTCTCCCACCCCGCACCTCTTCCTAACGTTTCCACATCCTAACACAAAAGTCTCGGAAAGCGATGAGTAAGGATATTTAACGTGTTGGGGAACCGAGGGAAGTGGAAATCTGGAGGGCTGCTGCTTCTAGTAAACGGCTGAGTACTATTCCAGCGTACCATCATTCCCCTTGGCTGTGGAACCAGATCCCTGGTCCAACGCTGTAATGATCTCCACAGAGTTTTCAGAGAGTCGAACACACACCCACCCACACACACACACACACACACATATACAGACACGCACCCATGCACAAAGACACACACAAACACACATGCACCCATGCAGGAACAGACACACGCACAAACACAGATTCACACACATG
Organism: Gadus morhua; assembly: GCF_902167405.1. Taxonomy (NCBI): domain Eukaryota; kingdom Metazoa; phylum Chordata; class Actinopteri; order Gadiformes; family Gadidae; genus Gadus; species Gadus morhua. The sequence continues at coordinate 26,850,998 of NC_044058.1, read as the reverse complement.
CCCAAACGCACCCATGCACACACAGACACACACACAAACACATGCACACACATGCG
>NC_044058.1:26803442-26840942 GCF_902167405.1 Gadus morhua | reverse complement strand
TTAATAAGATGGGGACAAAGCCTCCTTTCTTCCTCCTTTAAAGAGATTAGGTTCCCACAGTTCAGCCCTGGGCGGCCAGACCACTGGCAGCGGGCTCACGGGTACTGGCAGGTAGACACGCACGCACGCATGCACACAACAACACAATCAGAAGCATGAACACACGCACACACACAGCGACAATCACAAACACGCACAATCCCAGGCCCGCATACGCACGCAAACCACATGCAAGCATAATCAAAGGCACGCATGCACACACACACACAGACACACAATCACAAGCACACATACACACGCACACACACACACACACACACACAGACACATACGCACCCACGACACACAATCACAAGCAGGCATACACCCAAACACACACACACAATCACAAGCACACATACACACACACACACACACACACACACACACACACACACACACACACACACACACACACATTCGGCTCAAGTTCGGAAGGCGCAGGATCTGAGGACAGAAGGGGGCTATCTCTGACTTCCTGCTCCTGGGTCTCAGTTCCTCAGAGTCCTCAGAAGACGCTTCACGATCACTTTGATCACTGGTGGAAGAGTCCCCCTACCCCATCTCACTAGAATACTACCCCATCTCACTCCAGACTACCCCATCTCACTCCAGACTACCCCATCTCACTAGACTACTACCCCATCTCACTCCAGACTACCCCATCTCACTCCATACTACCCCATCTCACTCCTGACTGCCCCATCTCACTCCTGACTGCCCCATCTCACTCCAGACTACCCCATCTCACTCCATACTATCCCATCTCACTCCATACTACCCCATCTCACTCCAGACTACCCCATCTTACTCCAGACTGCCCCATATCACTCCATACTACCCCATCTCACTCTATACTATCCCATCTCACTCTATACTATCCCATCTTACTCCATACTATCCCATCTCACTCCATACTATCCCATCTTACTCCATACTATCCCATCTCACTCTATACTATCCCATCTCACTCTATACTATCCCATCTTACTCCATACTATCCCATCTCACTCCATACTATCCCATCTTACTCCATACTATCCCATCTCACTCTATACTATCCCATCTCACTCCATACTATCCCATCTTACTCCATACTATCCCTACTCATAGGTAGCAGGTAGATTTCATCCTGAAGTTAACAGCCATCTCTCCACAGAGTCCTTTGCTTATAAAAAAATGAACTTATAAATAGCCTTAAAATAACTTCAAACTACCTTTAAAACAACACCTGCTACACCCTGGCCGGCCCTGCCAGAAAACGTGGTCTCAGTGGGCTGCAGAGCCCCGAGAGGAGAAACCGGAGCAGAAGAAACACTGGCAGCATTCATAGGAGAGAGCGCTGCTGCACTGGAATAGCACTGAGCTAATCCAGCAGAATGTTATTCCTTGGGTTAGCCGCACAGGCTGCCTACACTCTTGGAGGGTTTTCATTAAGTCATCGATCCTCATTACTCCGCTGCTCCCCCAGGGCGAGTAGCGTCATTTCTGGGACGCTCAGGGATGTGCTGTCATAACATCACGACCGCTGGAAATATCATAAAATGTTATGAATGTTAAGAATCGAATATTGAATTGCTTGTGTGTTCCACTATTTGAACCGTGCATTGAGAATGTATGTTTGTGCTACTGTGTTGTTGGGCATGATAGTACTTTTAAAGGTCATATTAAAGAAGCTGAAGAAGGAATCATAGACAGGGGTCTGAATATAAAGACTATTGTCTAATGGTTATCCTAGCAGCCGATTATTATAGCAGCCTTCTGAATATAAGCTTGGGTTCTGAGGTTCTCGCTATGTTAAGCTCTCCGTACTTTGCAAATTGATACGTAAATGCAATTCATTCTCCTTCTAATTATTATTATTACGGGAAGAACGAGGCAGAGTTTGCGTAGTTTAAGCAATGGTGCACGGTTACATGAATCGAAACATATAATATGGTTTCATTCAAACACAGCTAGCAACTGCATAGGGTGTAGACACCAGAGAAGGTGAAAATGTACATCAAAAATTTTCTTGCAGAAATTAAAACAGAGCTTTGCACTGTGAACTGTACTCTGGTAGTAAAGTTAGTTTTACCAGTCATTATAATGGATTTACATAACATACCATTTCCTCATTATCCAATGTAACGAGTAGATGATGAGGCATATACACTCGCCCAATGGATTTACAATACATAAAAAAACATTTCTTCATTATCCATTGTAACCAGTAGATATATCCAAACTCTCACTCTACTAAAATAGCTCTTGGCAGTGGGAAATACCTATTTTCAGTTCAGACTACTTTAGATACGACTAATGAGGTTGGCCTGCACATGTTGTGGTTGGAACACAGTGGGTCCGCCGTACGAATACAAATGGATGCTTTGGACAACAGAGACGTGTTGCTGATAAAACGTGGAGGATGGATTACCCGAGATCCTCTCTTGCCTGGCTGGCCCGGGATCCCTGGAGGGCCCTCCTGTCCCTACAAGGCAAAGATTGAAGAAGGGACGGATTAGTAAACGGCGCTCTTCAAACTGAATGATTTCTACTGTTGCAGGCTTAGACGGTTATGAGGTTTCCATGAACAATCGTACAGGAAATTTCCAGAGAATTGCAAATAAAACCATTGATCTGGGTAATACACCCAAGCGGGAACACTTAAGAGAGACATTCTGCCCCGTGGCGGTTAGTCCAGATTAGTAATGAGCCATCAGACTCAATATAATATCGGCAGCTGGCATTAGGTTGTTCCTTTCTAATCCAGCACAGCCCGCTTCCCCTGGAACACGTCTACAGCTTTGTTCCTCCACAGGCAGACTAGCCGAGCCGGCAGGGATGTCAGAATGGATTGAAATTAGAATGATTAACGTCAGCTAGTTTTAAGAACAAATTTGTACATTACATGAATTAGCAAAGCTCTGTGATCGTGAGATTCAGCTCCTGGGCTGGGGAACGAGAACAAGAGCTGAATCTCATTTGCACTCGCAGCAGAAATTAACTTATTTCATGACTGTAACTTATTTCAATGGGGTACTGGACGCAATGTGATCTAATCAAGAGACCAAATAGGGAATAGTGTCCTAGCGTGTGACTTTCAGAGATTCGTTAAGGAAACTCTTACAGAGGGAATCTTGACTTTAATCAGGATAATTTCATAAGAAAATATCTTAAGTGCGAAGCCAGAGAGGCCATCCTCATGAGCTCAGCTAGAAGTCCTAGCATCAAACACAGACATGAATGGAGTAAATGGTGGCACAGCTCTTCTACAGTGGAAGAGGGTCTGGTCTTCAGTGGCGTATTAAGGAGAATCTCATGGGAATTAGCAAAAGGATTTGAATGGGCTGAACGTTGTAATGGTACAAGCTTCTTCTGCTAATAGATACGCTATATGTGTGTTTTCCAACCCTAGCATTTCAAATGTTGTCAAATATATCAGAGGTGGGAAGATTCTGGTGCAATCTGCCACAAAAAAACACATTAAACATTTGCTCTTACAAAGAAAGATTTTTGTCTAGCCGGCGACCAGATGTCTTTGACGAAAATAAAGACTGATGGTCAACCACTATACTGAAATTTGCATAATGTCACTGTTGCATAAACTATACAGTAAAGGTACGGATCAGATCAGCATTTACTCTTAGCAGAAGAAATTTTAAGAATCAAATTTTTGCCTCAATTTATCCCTTGTCAAAACTGTGCTTCCTAAACTACCACCGTAACCAAATATTGTCCTGAATTACTACGCGTAAATGACAGCGCATAACACAAACCCACAAAAATATGCATCATTTGTTTCACTGAACGAATGTCTGAGCCAATTGGCGACCATACACAGAGCTGAGAGTTGTCGCACTGCAACAGAAAGCCCTACTAGAGCTGTTCATTTAATGACCAAATAAAAGTCTTGGATAGTGCATTTCACCAATGGAAAATTAGGATATTGTTACCAACTTCTATTACCTGAACGACGTGGGACCATTAAGAGCTACAGAAGTCTACGGATCATTACTTGATGTAAATAGAGACCATTTAGAGGGATATTTCTTTGAATACGACATTACTTTTAGAAACTGATCTAATAGCGGCTATCTTGAAACGTCAACATTTTACATCAAAGTGGTGTAATAAAGTTAGGACTAATTTGTGTTTTACCAGACCAAAGCATTTAAACGTTATTCAAGCACACCGTGTCTATCCTATTAAACAATAGAATAGTCCAATAGTAGTTAAGAAGCTGTTAAACATTGCATTGACTCATTTAGTTAACATTTGGATGATTTAGTCATCCAAAATGAGATCTTTATTGGACAGTGTCAGACATTTTGTGAAAGCATCGCACCTGGGGTTCTACCATTCATGTTCATACGTCATTCTGTACTCAATATCTTAATATTCTGTTGACATTTACTGTCTCATGGTCCTTGTTTTAGTCGACTGAGCGAAAACTCAAGTCGATCCTTTTTTCAGTGGTGATTTATTTTAGGCGTTGACCCTTTTTTGAACATAAACATCCACCAGCAGGAATCTCCCACCCTCCAGCCGTCAGCCAGAACTTGGCAACCTCCCTGACTCTGGCCATCTCCATCAGACTGCTGAAGAAACAACATCCCACCACACTGAGCACCAAATGGTAGCACCGTTCAGAATAGACTGCAAGCCTCTCCCTACTAGACCGTAAAGTGGGTCCAGGGCAAACTATTTATTCTACAAAATAAAGCATTTGAGGATTCATTGTCTGGTGTCTCTCTCAAGCTTCTAAAGACCACACATAGAGGTGCCAAATGGGGCATGTGATGTCAGCACTCTTTAGAGGGGCTTTACATTTAGAACCTCAAAGTCAAATCTGCAAGCTAACAGCAAGCTGATATTCTTCAAAACACCATGAATAAGGGAATTAACCAAATACATGTTTTTCTTCAAACCTGCTGCCACTGCCAATAAAATAGTTGTTGAGGCAAATAATAGTGGGATCATCACTGTGTAGCTTCGGCCGCAAGATGATTCTCAATTATAATGCATAGACATTTCAGTTCTGTTTTGCATTGTTTTGGTTCTGACAGAGGACTCACCGCTGGTCCTGGTTCTCCCTTTAGTCCAGGTGGTCCCGCCAGCAGAGAGAATTGGGTCGGGTCCAAGTCAAATATTTGGAAGCCATCTGTTGCAGCTGGGGTGACCGGGATAAGCACAGTAGGTTTAACATCCGGTGTCTTGGTCACTCTTGGCTGGAGTTTCTTTGGGGCCATTGTAATCAGCTGCCTCTGGTAGAGTAGGTAGGTGTTTGAAGAGGATCCCAGTTTGGCCGCTGCAGTGGTCTGTGGAACAGATTTGATCTCCGGTGGCTTCGAGAAGGCAGCTGAAGGCGTGCTGTTGACAGAGGGTTTGGGCCTTTTAATATCTCCTTCTGCCAGCTCTCTGCTCGGCCTGCCAGGAGGTGTTGACTTGGGGACTGTTGGGTTACTTGTACCGGTCGGCAGAGACAGGCTGACGGCGTCGGTACCCGGTACCCGAGGGTGACGGGCCGACCCTCGGTGTACCGGAGCTGAGACAGACGTGGTCCTGTGCACCGGAGAGGCGTGTGTTGGAAGCACCGTTTTGTGAAACATGGATGATCTCTGAGTGGGCTGGAGGAACCTGGCCCTTCTGGTTTCCTCAGGCCAGCCCAGAGTGGCTCTATGGGCCTTTTTCGTAAGCTCGGTCAACGACCTTGGAGTCATTTGGGTAACAGTAATGTTAAGCTCCTGGGGCAGCAGAGGTAGTAGAGGCTGGAAAGCGGGCCGATACGAGTCGGCCTCCCGGCATTGTGTCTTAATGTAATCACAATAGTTATGAGCTGCCTCAGCGGAAGGATAAATGTCAAACTGACAGATGGCGCCTTCGAACGGCACCGAGTTCTGGTTCATTTTGCCCAAAACGAAGGAGCCCTCTGGGTCCAGGGTCTCCTCCTTGCTCGAAGGCAGATCTGCCTGGGCGGTCCGGTTCCCACACGACGTGTACAGAAACACCCGCTGTCCCCGGATGTCCAGCGCCAGGCTGTGCCAGAGTCCGTCGTGGACGTTGTAGTCCAGGCTCACAGAGTTCCTCTGGCCCACGTGCACCAGCACCTTCCCCGGGGCCAGCTCCACCCCCAGCTGCAGCTTCTTCTTCCTCGACAGGACGCTGAAGACGAAGGCGCTGTTGACGCGATGGGCGGAGAGGCTGAGGATCACGGAGAGGTTGGCGGAGGTGTAGGAGGCGGGCAGGACCGTGCGAAGAGGCACCTGGACCCGCGCCCGCTGGGTGAGGATGGCACCCGATTTGACCACGATGACGCCATTAGGGACGGAGCGCGATCCACCGGCCCCGCGCCGACCGGAAAGTCCCAGTCGCTGGAGCACGTCCACATCTGCAGAGGGACAGCACAACCATGACCTGTTAGACGCTGTGATGCTGTGGAACAATGCACCGATGAGCGGCCATGCTTACCCCCTTGCAGTAGTCACCACCTCACAAGAAGAGACTAACAATGTCTACTCTTAGGCTTGAGAGTGCTTAATGCCTGGAAGCCTCTCTTAGATAGGACAACATGAAGTTAATCATGGGATATTTGAGGTTTGTTTATGGTTGGGAAACATTTGAGCGGGCAAAGGGTGAGAATGGATTGTGTCACACGAGCTGTTCATCGGGCTGGATTGTAAATTGCCTCATCAAGATTTGGCAGTGCTTTGTCTTGAGTATTATCTGACTTGAAGCTGTGTCTGGTACCTGTATTGTTTTTATACTCTGTAATGGGCCATGCGTGTGTTTTATTAATGATGTTTTCCCTTGCTCGCTGTTCCACTTAAGTGCCTCTATCTATGAGCAACATTATCAAACCTCCTGTCTTTATTTTAGATTGAACAGATGAGATATCCATTGTGGACTCAAAAGGAGCAAACGTATGTCAGGACGGTAACATACAGCGTCTAATGGATATTATGTTAAGGACGTCATGTAATAAAGAGGTTCCACTGTGGCTATACATCAACACCAATCCAGTGATAACAGGTCATATAAGAATGTGTTCTCATCGTCCCGGGGACAGACGGGATCCCTGCAGAAGGCTGCCGGCAAAAAGTATATTTATAGAATCGACTAAAACAAACAATCTCCCCGTGCATGTAAATGGTGAGTCTGCATTGATGGATGACCGTTAAAACAGAAAGCTTGGACTACAGCGTATGAAATCAAACTCAAAATAACTAAAATAAATGGTCAAACTATAGAATAATATAATGCACACTTATTGTATATTATTGATAGTGACTTCAATATCAAACACAAACACACACACACACATACACAAAACACACACATATACACCCTTCACCAACTGCACCAGTTCAACCTGCAGACCAGCTGTAGCTAGGCCTGAAATCAGCGGATACTATAGAGTACAACTTCAGCTTGACCACGTGGCCAAAGTCTTAAACTGGGTCATCCACTTAAACAATGGCCTCCCAGGGGCCAGCCCTCAACTCCATGTAAAACTTAATCTATCACGTCAGTTGCATAAACACTACGTTAAGCAGTGCCTAAGAATTTCAATCTGGTTTAGGTTTGAGGGAAAAGTGTGTACTGTAAATGTTTCCATGAGACTAGCAGGCACAGACACAAGTCATCAGTGATGTTATAAAAGAGCTTTGTAATTAGTGAAGTAATGGGGGAAGAAGTTACGAACAAATGGCTAACAAATGGCAATCAGTGATATGGTCTTGTTGTTTCTGACATCTCTGGCACTCCATAGTAAAGGGTAAATGTGTCTGTTGCGTGGAATGACAATCGGGGGAATCCTTCGTTTACATTTATATTTAGGACGTTTAGCAGACGCTTTTATCCAAAGCGCATTACAATAAGTACATTTGTCAGAAGAAAGAGAAACAACAATGTATCGCTGTCGGTATAGTAAAGATGTTCATAGAAGAGCTAAGCCCTAATAATTGTTAGGTTAACCCATTCCCCGAATACAACAAAGACAGCTAGGATAAGATGCTACACGATGCTAAGTACTATTTTAAGTGCAAGGACATACACCATACAATAAGTCAGTAAGAGGGTTTTGGGGAGTGGGGGGTAAGGCTATGCAGAGACACATTTTGAAAGGAGTCATGCGGAGAGACAGCGGGCTGACTCTGTGCCGCAGCAGACGAAATATAAAAACAACAAATAAAGCCATGTTATTTAGGGGGACGTCCAGGGCCTCTGGGTGATCTAATTCCCAGCAGCCCGTGCATTAGGCCCCGGTCCAGGAGTACCGGCAGACGGGGGAGCCGTCGCCGGCTCCGAGACCTGCTATCATTCTTAAGGCAGAGTAAACAAGCTGCAGCCCACTTTCCGAGCACAAACATCAGAGGAGGAACACTGGCGGGAGTGTACAGCGAGCCGGGGGGGAGGAGGGGGAGGAGGGGGAGGAGGGGGAGGACCGCTGGGTTCACCCGGGTCACGGTAAATCTCGACGCGACTTCCCTGAGTATGTGCATGTGCGGAAGCAGAGTGGGGCCGTGTTTTGGAGGGGGCCTTGCTCAGCTGCTTCGCCGTCCTGACCCACTACAGCGCCAGCGTGTTCTTGTCAGCGTCACCCTCGGTCACCAGGCATCCACACAGAGACACACGGACTAACGGACACACGGACTCACCTTGGGCCTGCGCTGACCTCAGGGAGCAGCTGAGACACAGGATGGTCCAGAGAATCAGCACCCTCCTGTTGGGGGGAGAGAGGAGACTGCTTAGAACTGGCTGTTAGGGCAAGAGAGAGGGAGAGGGAGGGAGAGAGAGAGAAAGAGAGAGAGAGAGAGAGAGAGAGAGAGAGAGAGAGAGAGAGAGAGAGAGAGAGAGAGAGAGAGAGAGAGAGAGAGAGAGAGAGAGAGAGAGAGAGAGAGAGAGAGGGGGGGGGAGAGAGAGAGGGGGAGTGTGAGAGAGAGAGAGAGAGAGAGAGATAGGGAGAGAGAGAGGGAGAGGGAGAGAGAGGGAGGGAGAGAGAGAGAGAGAGATAGAGGGAGAGAGGGAGAGGGAGAGAGAGACAGACAGAGAGGGAGAGAGAGAGGGAGAGAGAGAGAGAGACAGAGAGAGAGAGAGAGAGAGAGAGAGAGAGAGAGAGAGAGAGAGAGAGAGAGAGAGAGAGAGAGAGAGAGAGAGAGAGAGAGAGAGATAGAGGGAGAGACGGAGAGGGAGAGAGAGACAGACAGAGAGGGAGAGAGAGAGAGGGAGAGAGAGAGAGAGAGAGAGAGAGAGAGAGAGAGAGAGAGAGAGAGAGAGAGAGAGAGAGAGAGAGAGAGAGAGAGAGAGAGAGAGATTGGGAGAGAGAGAGAGAGAGAGAGAGAGAGAGGGAGAGGGAGAGAGAGACAGACAGAGAGGGAGAGAGAGAGAGGGAGAGAGAGAGAGAGAGAGAGAGAGAGAGAGAGAGAGAGAGAGAGAGAGAGAGAGAGAGAGACAGAGAGAGAGAGAGAGAGAGAGAGAGAGAGAGACAGAGAGAGAGAGAGAGAGAGAGAGAGAGAGAGAGAGAGAGAGAGAGAGAGAGAGAGAGAGATTGGGAGAGAGAGATACAACACGCCCAGGTGCTTTGGAGACGTCGCCCCCTATTCACCGATAATGATATTTATATAATCTTTATACATATGATACTATATCTACATTACATAACATTATACTACCTGTGACTTATTCAGCACCTCTTGAATAAACCCTGGGACTGGTGAGGGTACTACATGATGTACAGCAGAGAGAGAGGCAGCCCTCCTATCGCTGGGAGTACAGCCTGAGCCTCTACAGCCTCTGCTGCTAGCCCTACTTTTAATGAGCAGTTTATCATGAGCTAAGTTTATTATCGAACGTCCCGACCGTAGCCGCTCTGGGGAGGCCTGCAGAGGTCTTCTAAAAGGCCAAATTATGTCATCGTAAAACTCTGTGCCCCCCCCCCCCCCCCCCCTCCCCCCCTCTTTTATGCATCCTTATTTATCCATATGTGTGCAAAGTACATTCAGGCCCAGCCTGATCACGTGACCCCAAACCACTTCCTCTGATGCTATAAAGGACCCAATCTCAGACAGTCTCCATCGTACTCCAAACCAGAGACAGGCTTTGCCTCATTGGGAGTGCGCCGGCGGGAGCGCGTGTGTCATCACGTCAGCAACACCAGCCCGTGACCGGCGCCGGACACGGGCCAGCCAGCTTTGGCCCGCGGTCACGGACGCCACGCCGGGAAGAAACCCCGAACATCCGGTTGTTACCACTTCCGCAGCGTGGCCTCACAGTGACCCACCCAGCACTGAACGCGTGCCAGGGACAGCAGCCTTCAGATGGATTCACCAGCACCAAGAAACACCAGGCGGCCAGTAGCCACACTGGGATGTCCCCACCACAGACACTGCTGCATCCATTCAACAAGTGTTTGATGAGGCTGCTGGGACCGGGGTTTCCTCGTAGGCAGGGCTACTCATCTAGCGCTCCCCAGCTTCACTCTGTGATTCAAACGGGAGAGGAAGGGGCAGGAAGGGGCGGGCCTCCCAGACCCAGTGATGACCACATGTCCCATTTATGATGCAACTACTTGACTTGCAGTTCATCCCCCCCGCTGGTAGAAGCGGCTGAGTGACTGTGAGTGTGTAGTTGTACGCACAGTGGGCGTCACCAGAGAGAAGAGGGGAGAGAGGGACCGGGACGATGTCTCCTCCCCTCATACAAGCTCAGCAGATCGCTCACGGATCTGGAGGCTCATGGGGAGACGAGCAGCGAAACTATGTTGCACTCCACAGACTTTCTCCAGTGGAATAATGAGCCCATACATCAGAATTGTATAAGTAGGCAATGACTAAACAAAACTATGGAAGAACATTCGAATTGTCAAGATTATATATTTGATCTTGGTTATTTTTATGTCCTGCGTAAAATGGAAAACATTACCTTTTTTTAAAAAACACAATGATACTGAAATATTGCCACATGCAAAGCCTATTTATTTAGTTCAATGCTTTAGGCCTATACGTCCATCCACTAGCATCTTGCAAATTAGTACACAACCGCCATACTACAGAATTTATAATGCATTGGTTGTAATCAGTAAGTAATGCCAACAACTCACAACTGAATTACAAAAGTGCAAAGCTATAAGTTTGCAAAATGAAGCCTGAACAACTCACCCCCCTACTCCAGCTGTTTTGAGTTTGGAGTACGGGGCATTGTCCGTCTCCATAGCGGTTACTTCATTCTTCCTTGCGAGTTTGTACTATAGTCCAGACGTGGCAGATAAAAGCAATTATTTTCCATCCCAAGTGTTCCTCCGGATACCGCAATAGGTTTGCAATGACACGTAGTACATTCAAATGAAACAACTCATTCTAAACTCATCGCTTCTTTCATCGTTTCTTCTGTCAGCTGTGCATGAGTGTCATCGGAGTGTATCGCACGCTGGAGAACTCCACCGCGTAAAGCGCGTTTCTTTTACGCGCGTTTGGTTTCCGCGCGTCTTGGAGATACGCTCTGTGTTAGCAGCAGTCCGCTGTGTTATGAGCAGTCCGGTGTTAAGCGAAGTCCGATGCGTTGAGAGCAGTCCGGTCGCTTACACTTGAGCGCCGAGTATGCGGACTAGTGAAATTGAAAGTTATTGGAGAGTGAGGGATCCTTGAGTCTGTGGAAGGGGGGGAACACCTCCCTCTGTCGCCCTCAGCTCACATCGAGGAATAAAAATCTTGAACGGAGGGGGGGGGGGGGGGGGGGGGGGGGGGGGCTTTCATTTAAACTGTTTTCTCAAACCATCATTATGTGGGTCTGCTAATAGACGACGGAGACAAAGGCATTCCACACGACTTGTATTGAGGATTTGCTTGGGATTAGCCCTTTCCCACTCAAATGAGGAGAATTACAAATTGGGTTCCTTCACTTTAATGTAAATATGGGGTTTAAGTGTTTTTTACCACAAATAATGAAATTAATTGTTTACCCTACAGGGTAAACATTTCACGAATTTGCGAATTCCCCTGACTCATTCCCTGGCCTGGGAGCACAAGGTCTTGGAAGACTAGGTCTATTTGAGGACTCGCCACTTCCGCTCCTGGCTAACTCTGAGCGGGCTTGGAGGGCTGCATGGTGTTACTGTGCACACTGTCGTGTGCTGTGAAATTCCTCCGTCAAAGAAAGTCTTCATTGGCCCGCCTTCAGCAAACACGCTACGACAGTGTCCAGGGGAGACCCAACAGAGGCCTGATTCAGGCCCTGCAACAAGATCCCTCCGGCTCACACAGAGAGCCTCACAGTTCCCTGTCCCCTGGCCACAGCGCCTTGAAAGAGCTCTTCCCATGTACCTGCCGGAGCTCCGTCGGATGTTAGCTTTTGTTACCGTGCGTTCTTACTCGACACAAGGGAAGCAATGTGTGCACAGGCCCGGGAAGCGTGCACATGATCTGTGTGTCGGACCTGATAGCTGAGAGCCGGCATCGGCACCGTCTGCAACATGATGTTTGGGCCGTGGTGATTACTCCCATTTGAAGACGGGATTCCGAGCCAGAAGTGAGAAGTAGTGCGACTCTGTAACATTCCTGAGCAGCAGCACTTCCAGGCAGCTCAACTTTAGCGGCTAAACTAACAGTAGCCAACCAACACCGCCTGCTAAACTTTAGCTGCTAAACTAATACTAACTAAGACTGCCAAAACATCCCGCTTAACTTTAGCTGCTAAACTGTACACTAACTAACTAACACTGTCAACTAAAATTTTGTTGTGAAACTAATACTAACTGAGACTGCTAACACTGCCTACTATACTTTAGTTGCTAAACTATTACTAACTAAGACTTCTAACACTGCCTACTATACTTTAGTTGCTAAACTTATACTAACTAAGACTGCTAACACTGCCAACTATACTTTAGTTGCTAAAGTAAAACTAACTTAGGCTGTTGACACTTCCAGCTGATCTTTAACTGCTAAACCTTACATTAGTTAACTAACACTGTCTGCTAAAATGTAGTTGCTAAACTAATACTTACTAAGACTGGTAACACTGCCTACTAAACTTTAGCTGCTAAACAAATACTGCTAACACTTAATACTAAACTTAAGCTGCTTAACTGGCACTGCTAACTCAACTCAACTTTAGCTCCTAAACTAAACTAACTAAATAACACTGCGAACACTTGATTAATTAACACTGGCTACTAAACAGTGTTGCTTAACTAATACTAACTAAGGCTGCTGACACTTCCATCTCAAATTTTGCTGCTCATCGTTAATAAACTAACACTGCTAAGACTTCCAGCTCAACTTAATCTGCTAAACTAACACTGACTAACTCACACTGCTTACACTTTCAGCTATACTTATGCGGCTAAATTGACACTAACTAATTTACACTGCTTACACTTTCAGCTCAATTTAAGCTGCTAAATTTGCATTAACTAACTCACTAACTCTGCTGACAATTTCAGCTCAACTTAAGATGCTAAATTTGCACTTATTAACTCACAATGCTAACCCTTGAGTGTCGCGAGTGGAAGTCTTGCTTCCACCTAGCTAGTTTGTGAACTAGTCACCCACTCATGGAGATGGAAGGCAGCAGCGGTGGAAAGCTCTAACAAATCGTCCACTGAGATTAACTCATTAGAAGGATGAATATCTGGTGGCCAGATAAAGTTTTATTCGGGATTTAGGTCACTCATCGCGTCTGTAACCATTGGCAGGTGTGGATACTGCAACCTTGCAACTGTTTCTGTTCCAGATTGACGGTGCCGATACGTAATCGTGCCCAGCTGGCTTACATACGGCAACATCGCAGTGGATATTAGAACTTCATTGTCTAAAGGAAATTGGAGGATTTTCCTGGAGACACGATGGCAACGTAGCCAGGAGCCATTCTATACCATCTCCACAATGCTCCGCCGACAGAGCGGTTGTATAATTCATGAGCACCAGCCAGAGCTCACACTGGAATAATCATCCAACAGAATTCAAGATGCCGCGGGAGAAATCAGTCTGAGAATTTCTCTGACACGAACAACAACAAAACACCAAAAATATATTTTGGAGTTTATGTCGGCAACCTACATTATCCTTTGATGTTTAAGACACGTGGTCCCTGGTGATCTCTCTCCGCTAAGAAGACGGGGCTGAGGCGGCCTGGGTTCTGCTGATGGAAACCCTGGTATGATAAACACTGAGGGATTTCTGTTTTACTCCCCTGTCTTGGTTGAATTGGGGCCAGATGAACGCGGCAGCCTCTTCCTGCGCACAGCTGGATCCAATAAGGCCGCCTGTCCCGTGGTTCTGGCTGCGCTGTACATACATTTAAACAGGACGGAGCAAAGACCCATTCATCCGAGTTAGGCGGCTTCAAATTGGATTTGAGGATATTTTTCAGTAGTTCCTGCAGAATAATTTTATGGACGGATGAGAGAATGGAAAGAGATAGTGATGGATACAGTTGCTAAATGTTTTATTTGTTTAACAGAAACAGATTGCAGCAGAAAATACCATCTCTAGCGTCCATTTACTACTGTTATGGGGACATTTCGTTTTTGGATGAGCATTTGCATGCATGTTCCATACTGAAACACTCCTCTATCTATCTGACCAAATGTCAAACAGCAGATTGAGTCATTGTTCCAAAGGCCACATACTTTTCCATGCATCATCATGCATCATGCTGTAATGCGCTAAGAGCCAAGGCTAAGAGGAAAACACATCCGTATTGTCCTTTTGGTTCAGAGTTAGTATGAAAGGTAGACCCCCCTCGCATGATGCTTTAAGAGATACTGATGTCTCACGTAAGATTGACTTCACTTATCTTTAGCTCAAATAATTTGTGGTCTCAGCTGCGTTTTTCTGTCTGTGCCAAAGTCTGAGCAATGAGCTGTGTGCAAATCATAACCTTTGGCTTCGGTCTTCAGTGTAGACAGCCCACGTCATCGACCGAGCCGTATACGATCTATAAATCTCTTCCAACAGCAGCTCTGATGACGGGAGCGTCTCTGTGTTGACGAGAGATCTCACAGGAGTGCTATCATCTCAGAAAATCGTCCCTTCTCATCCGTAGCCAGAAGTATTCTCTGCTACCTCCACCGAATGTGGAGATGAAGAGGGTGTTGAAGGCGTCACTAAATTACATGTTATGTGTTCTTTGTTTTCATTTTAGATTTGTTCTTGGACAGGCCAACGAAGGGCTTTGACAAACTTGCTTTCATCTTACAAGTATGTCTGAAAGAGCCTCTAGTGGTGAACATGGACACAACCATTTGCAGACACCAATTTTTTCATGTTTTTTTATGAAACTTTCTACTGAAAACAATTTCCTTACAACGAAGAGGCTTTTCCAGGACCATCTGTTTTGGACGGTCCCAACAAACCGAGTCAGAGTTTAACTGGAGGGTCAGAGTGGGAGCCTGCCAAACGGAGGCTTTGCTGTTGGCCATCCACGCCGGTTCACCTCCCTCTGGCTCCCCTAAACGCAAACACACCGGCTCCAGATCTTCTGCCTGTAAATGTGGAGGGAGAGCAGCTCTACTGTACACACACACAAACACACACACCCCTTCAACCTCTTAATGCGGTACACTGAGGCAAATTGTGCAGGCAATGTTCAGCTGTCTCTCTCCCACATTATTTATGTTCATCCTTGTGGTGATGAAAATGGTACCGTTGCCTCCATCTGACTTGACGCACAACTCAGACCTTAGATTGATTATAATCATATCCAAACTCTTGGGCAGACTAGCTCATATCAGCAGGGCTTTTCACTTTATTTACTTTATTTGATATTTGTATTTCAATCATGTTGCTTGAGGCTGGGAACTGTAAAAAAGGTTGGTAAAGGTTTATATCAACACCATGTAGACTGGCAAATGTAGTAATCATTCTATCACTGATTGTGGTAACACAATGGTGATTGCGGATGACAGCCCTGGCATTGGCAGTATTATAAATGTTACCACCTGGGGGTCACTGTTTCGAATCTTTGGGAAAATGACGCTTTATCACCAAAGGTGTCGCCAAAGAGAACAAAACGAGAATCATTGAGATAGATATATCTACATATATCTACTACAATATTTATTAATACATTTATAAAAAAATCATAAAATACGATTCTGATTCCATTACTGAAGAATAGTAAATAAAACATACACAATACTCACTTCACTTAAACATTTGTCTGTGTTTATTCTAAAAGCGAGAAGGAACAGGTAACATTGTGGCAATAGCTTCTGGATTTTTTTCAGGGAAGTGTTCATTTCAGGGTATTCTAAGGTCACGTTGTCCCAGAGACAAAAGATGCACTGAGCCGCAGGAGGCAGTGAAAGACAGCAGGCTATCGATACACACCATGTCCAGGTGTAAACGGACGACTCTCAGTATCAATGGGAGTTAATGAAGTTCCCGAATAATCAGAATAGGGCTGAATCAGCCTGCATGACCACAACTGCACTGTATCACATGCATGCATCTGTTGGTAGGAAAGGGCCCTTATGCCCTAGTGGCCATATTGGTTGGTTGGTTGGGGAAACTTTGCAGAATTTTTGGGGAAACCATGACAACCCAATCAAACCATCTAAATGTTACTTACATTTACATTTACATTTAGGAAATTCAGCAGATGTTTTTATCCAATGCAATTTACAATAAGTGCTTTTGTCAGAAGAAGGAGGAACAACAATATACCGCTGTTGGTATAGTCAGAATGTTGATAGAACCAAGTGGCAAGCACTAACAATTGTTAGGTTAACCCATTCCCTGTATACAACAAAGATAGCTAGGATAAGAGGGTAAGGGTTAGCATATAACTTTCTACTTATGAACGTTCTAGGTGAATTAGGTCTATGGTACACTGCAGAGTTTAATATTTTAGCCGCTGAAACGGCGACTGGGTTTTGTAATCCTCAGGTGCGCCAGACTAATTTGTCTGTCATCCGGGGCAAAGCTGTTCCAGAGGACTGTTATCACTGGGGGAGTTAATCCATGAGACTGGAGATGAAACGTGGAAGGATAGGTTTCAGCAGAGTCCTTATTGGCAGCCTTCTGAGCATTCGGTGGGGATCTTTCCTGCCATGACAAGCTTTGATCACACGTAAGGTTATTATCAAATTGTCGTCGTTGAAAGAACAACGACCCGAGGGCGTCGTGTAGTTGTGTGTGTGTAGTTGTGTGTGTGTAGTTGTGCGTGTGTAGTTGCCCTAGTTTCTCCACACCTCTGACTGGAACGGCGGTGTGTTGACTACAGATCACCAGACAGGGGACTGATCTCAGATCGGAGGTCTTATTACTACAGTGAACTTGTGAAAATCAAATGATTGAAATCAATCAATTCCTTGTCCTCCTGCAAGAAGCAGGAGGAATAAGAGGAATGAAGAAGCTGCATTCAACCAGAATCACATCTAAATAGGAGTGCTCTCTTCAAGCCTATCCAGACTGCAATTGAGTCTAATTCAAACATTGTCTGAATGAGGCCTGGCTCTACCCTACAGGACGCTGTACGTCCTGGGCTGGGCATGCAGAGGAAGCAGCAGGAGATCTGTGTTTTCCTGTGGGCTCCACTTGAGCCGATGCTGAGAGCCTCAGAACAGACTGGCGGGTTGTAACTGGCAGCATTCTAGTCAAGGAGGACCAAGACAAGCGCCAGCTGAATTCTTTCCTGGCACTTTCTGAACAACAAATCGTACTAATGTTTTTCCGGTCTGAGACGTGGTAATTTGTGAAAAAGAACATTCACCGGGTTGTTAGAGGCGGCCACTGTCATGAACTGGGTCTTTTCACGGCCCTGCCAAGTGGGGGAACTGAGGACCTGGGTATAGGTTGTGGGACACATCCCCTAAGACGTCCTGTCATACTTGATGAATGATCTGGTTTCTCTGGTTTGAGGGGCTTATCCCGGATTAGTATCCGGGGATCAGGGGCGCTATGAGAACCCGTGGCCTAGAAGCAGGAGATTCAGGTATTTATTTTACATCGGATCACTGCAGCATATTTGATTTTGGGGATTAATGTGAAGATATGAATACTCTTTGAACAATGTGTATTGCAGTACATTCATTTACATTTAAAGGTACTGCAGGCGTTATTTAAGAACCATCATTTGATTTTAATTAGTTATAAAGGCAGCGGTTGAATGCCCTGTGAAATATCTTCTCTGGTTAACTGCACCTGCATCTGTATGGAACCGATTCGGAGGACAGCTCTTCCTTGATTGGTTCAGGAAAAACATTTTGCCTGTCAATCAAAGGGGAGTGAATGCATCCCTTCCCAATGACAGAGAAACACAGGGCGGGAGGGAGCAGAGAGGGTGGCAAATATTATCTACTGTCACTCAAAAACCTTTTCTGCAGCACCTTTAACTGCATGTTACTCGTCATCGTTGAGTCGTTTGGTGTCAGGTATTCTTCACCTCCTCCTGTATGCGTCTCATGAGTCCCGGGCTGATGTCATTCTCCTGAAGGCTCAGATGGCTCAGTGGACACTGAGTCCTGCAGAGCAACGCCCCCATGAGGTCGTTCCCTCCCACGTCACTGATGCCATTCCTGTCCAGGTCCACCTGCCGGAGGCTGACGCTGACCCGCAGCACGTCGGCCAGCATCCGCACCCCCGGGTCCCCCAGGCTGCTCTCGTCCAGGACGATGTGAGTGAGCGAGCTGTTCTCCTTGAGGCTGTCAAACAGCTCCTTCCACGCGGCGAGGTCAGCCCCGCTGGTCTGCGCCAGGCCCAGGTACTGCAGGGAGGAGTAGTGTCTCATGTACGCCGCCAGCAGCCGCAGCCCGTCGCTGGCGAGGCCGTTCCCACCGATGTCAAGCTCCAGCAGGGTGAAGATGCTGAGAGAGCCCCACGTAGCGCTCAGGCTGACGAGGAGGTCCGGGTTCACCTGCTGCTCGGACTGAAGGGGCACGGTGTGTTGGAGGTGCTGCTCTGACTGGAGGGGATTCTCTGACTGAAGGGCCATGGCTTGTTGGAGGTGCTGCTCTGACTGAAGGGGCACGGTGTGTTGGAGGTGCTGCTCTGATTGGAAGAGCTGCTCTGATTGAGGGAGCATGGCTTGTTGGAGGTGCTGCTCTGACTGCAGGGGCATGGTGTATTGGAGGTCCTGGTCTGACTGGAGGAGCTGGTCTGACTGGAGGAGCATGCTGTCTTGGAGGACTGCTTCGCTGGCCGTCTGCTCCTGCAGCTCCACTATCCCGTTCACCAGGATTTGGACGCCGTAGTCGCGCAGTTTGTTTCCGAATATGCTGTGGACAGAAGAGCGCAGTGCAGTGCAGATGATGGCCGCTTGATTTCCATCAGAGGTCCTTCAGCTTTAATTATCAAACACATTTGAAACTGTCCACCAAGGTCAGGTGACAAACAAACAAACATCAAAGGGGATCGCTTTCGCAAAACAAGCCGAATAAGAAGACGTTTAGTTTGTATTAACTATTTGACCTGCTTGAAAATGTTTATGTGTTTTTGTGCGTTTATGCGTGCATACATGATTCTGCGGGTATATCTACATGCAATAAATATGTGGTCCAGTACTGACACCCCCACCTCTCTCAGGCCACCAGAACTCACTGTATCCCTTGGACCTGGGGCTTGGCTCTGACCAGGTCCAGTAGGACGTGGGCTCCGAACGGGCCGATGCGGTTGAGGTTGAGGTTGAGCAGGGTGACCTCGGAGGGGCTCCTCTTCAGCACCTCCACCAGGTTCCACAGCAGGTCGTCGGTCAGGCCCGTGTTCCTCAGCACCAGCTGCTCCACCTCGTCCGACGCGTTCAGCACCGCCATCATGGCGTCAAGCTGCAGGTGGAACGCCGACACGGGCGGATTAATCGAGGCCCCCGCCGCCGGGTACACGCGGCAGCGCCGGACGATGGGAAAATGGTGCCTTTCTTTTAAGGTGGAATTAAACACAGGTTGGGGATTTTGTGATTTTGTGGCTTTTTTGTGTTATTTTGTTCTTATTTAGTTTTTGCTAAGGGCTTTGTTAATGTAATATTATGGTATATTCAAACCTCCATAGTATTTGATGAAAATCAAAAACCTTTCTTTATGCTAGTGGTTTGCATAACTTACAAGACTTAAATACTTCCTTAACATGAATGATTACTTTAGTTTAACATTTGTTCGATCAGTTTTTCTTTGTATTTGTCTCAAAATCGATTGCGATTTCTTTTTTTAGGAATTTCACGTCGTAAATGTTTGTTTTCGTCCTGCCTGTGTCTGCAGATCTTCTTCTCCCAGGTTCTCTGGCTCTGCTGGGGGAACCTCCACCTCTGGTTCTGCTGGGGGTTTCTCCACCTCCGGTTCTGGTGGGGGTTCCTCCACCTCTGGTTCTGCTGGGGGTTCCTCCACCTCCGGTTCTGGTGGGGGTTCCTCCACCTCTGGTTCTGGTGGGGGTTCTTCCACCTCTGGTTCTGCTGGCTCTTCTTCAGGGGGAACCTCTTCCTCGCTCTCACACTCGCTGGGCTCCAGGTCTGAGCTGGTCCCTGGGGGGCCTGCTGCCAGGCGCTTCTTCAGACGACATCGCTCCAAGACTTATCACACAGAGAGTCAGGTGGTTAGTACGACTGAGGGTTTCATTATGGCAGAGGGACGCATTTGGTCCATGGTTTAGTTCATGTGTGGCATGCGTTGTACTTAATGGAGTTCATGTTGTAGATCATGGTTTGGTTCATGGAGTAGTTCATAGTGTAGTTCATGGTGTAGATCATGGTGTAGTTCATGGTGTATTTAATGGATTAGTTCATGTTGCAGATCATGGTTTAGTTCATGGAGTAGTTCATAGTGTAGTTCATGGTGTAGATCATGGTGTAGTCCATGGTGTATTTAATGGAATAGTTCATGTTGTAGATCATGTTGTAGTTCATAGTATATTTCATGGCGTACCTCATGGGGTATTTCATGGTGTTGATCATGATGTGATTCATGATGTCGTTTATGGAGTACTTCATGGAGTAGTAGTTCATTGAGTAGTTCATGGTGTCCTTCATTGTGTAATTCATAGTACTGTTCATGTAAAAAGTTTAGCACTAACTTTTAATAGTAAAATTTCTGTCCAACACGATACAATTATAAGGATGTGATATGTGTATTTGTGTGTGTGTGCGCCTGTGTTTCCATGTGTGTAAATGTGTGTGTGTTTATGTCAGTAAAAGCCCAACAGGATACAATTTATGCTGAATGAAGCACGTTTGGATAATATATACCACATTACATAATTCCCCCTAAAGTGCCGGAGTGTATTATGTAAGGGCTGGACGGTCACCGGGTTCGTCCTCTGACACGTTATACATACTGTTTGCCTTGAACCAGTTGTGTTGGTTTGGGCGCCGCTCCAGCGCTGCACTCATGTCCAAACACTCTTCATAGTAGTCCTTGGTTCCATCCCCATCTCTGCTTTTCTCATTTGTTCCGGGCTCCGTCTTTCTTCCCGCTTTGTGCCTCGTCAGGGCTTCCTTGTCCTGCGGACCCCCTTTGGAGGGCGACCAAACACAAGGAGGAGAAAGGAAACTTCTGTCCGTTAAAAAACAAAATCGAAAGGAAAAACAGCTCCAGCAGGCCGACCTCGTCCGCTGCCAGGCCCTCCGCTTCCTGCTCTGTTGTGGTCGCAGATCTGGGACCACAACAGAGCAGGAAGCAGAGGGCACTTGAAGTCCGATGAACTGCACTCACCGGAGTCCACCACCCCTCTCCCAGAGTCCACCACCCCCCTCCTGGCCCGCGGGGTCCTGCCCTGACCGGGGGACTCCTGGTCTGTTTGGACCTGTTTGTGAGTCGCGGTTCTGCCGTCGTAGCCCCCCAGCACCTGAGTCTCCTTGGGGTCCGCCTTACTGCCCCGCCTCCTCCCCTCTCCGCCGCTGCCCCCCGTCCCACCCTTGCCCTCCCTCGGACCGGGGCGGCCCTTGCGTCTCTTGGGCTTGGAGGGACGTTTGGCGGCTGCGGGCGCGGGGTCCTCCTCGCTGTCGCTGGACGGACAGCTGGCCTCCCGGCTGTGCTCCCGTGTCCTCTGCCTCAACGTCTTCTTCTTCTTCTTCTCCGGCTTTGCGGCGGGGAGGAGCGGGGGGGCTGAGTGATGCTCCTCATCGGGGGCTAGTCCAAGGAAATTAGACGAGGGTTTAAGAAAAGTGCTCCGTGCGGTGTTCTGTCGTGGAAACAGTCCATTGGAAACAAAGACTCGGGCCTGCTCTCAATAAATGTTTTGATGAATAAGCAGGAGGAAGTCATGGAAAATTGAGACACTCATTTGCTGCCTTTCTACCTTTGCCAGCGTTCCGGTCTAGCGGGGGAATTAAATTCTCCTTTGTGCCATTGTTCAGCTGCTGGCAGGAGCCGTATTTGTTTCGGAGACTTGTACATCTGAAAGAGATGAGAAAAGCTGTGCTCTTATTTTGACTCCTTTATTTTTCTCACAACACGATTCCACAGCCAGGGTACAGTGAATTAATCAGGCATCTTATATTGCCCGCATATAGCCCTAATGCGTTCTTTAGAAGAGAAAACACGCGGTGGAGCTAAGGCGGAACCAAACGTGATGGGAAAAGGTATTGTGCTTTCTACTTTCCGTTTCATAACCTCCTTTATTAATCCCATACTGGAGACGTTTGCGGTGTTACCG
The DNA here is from genome assembly GCF_902167405.1 of Gadus morhua. Taxonomy (NCBI): domain Eukaryota; kingdom Metazoa; phylum Chordata; class Actinopteri; order Gadiformes; family Gadidae; genus Gadus; species Gadus morhua. Next base: position 26,818,341 of record NC_044058.1, on the reverse strand, counting down.
CAACAAAAGGGGACATCGCAATAGCAGGAAGTGATGGTACGAAAGCAATATATAATGTCAAAGAGTGGATATAATATTACAAAGTAAGATACGATAAATAAGTAAACAGACTCAACGGTTGGGTTCACGTTATTGCAGATGGCGGATATTGATCTTTAATATCGTGGTTTGCTCTCGTGGGGTTGGGAAGTGGACCACGCGTCATCCGCCAGCCACAAACCGTCACCGAGTCACTGGGTGGCAGTGACTGGGTTGAGGAGCACCCAGTCCAAGACCAGCACATCCTGGGACTGGTTTTCTACTCCCAGGCCAGAAGAATTGTTGACCTAATTTACATTTAGGGCATTTAGCAGACGCTTTTATCCAAAGCGACATACAGCTGTGTATACACACGTTTACAGCAGAGTCAACCATGCAAGGCGACAGCTATGAGGGTGAGCTGTCTCACTCAGAGACCCCTCCTCACAACAACAACCCCCACTGCCGAAAGACTAATCCACGCATTCATCTCCCCCCACCCTCGATTATTGCAACTCTCTCCTCTCCGGCATCAGCACAACCACCATCAACAGACTCCAGCTGGTCCACATCGTAGCAGCCCTCCAGGAGAGTCTCCTCACTCACACCAAATCTTGGCACCACATCACCCAGTCCTCAAAAACCTCCACTGACTCCCCATCTCCCACTGGAACCATTCCAAACTCCTGGTCCTCACCTATGAAGCTCTCCACCATCTGGCCCCCCCATATCTCACTGAACTCCTCTCCCCTATCAACCCCCCCCCCCCCCCCCGCTCCCTCAGATCCTCCTCAGCCGGTCTCCTCTCCACCCACACAGCAAAACTCTGCAGCCTTGGTCACAGAGCATTTTCCAGGGCAGCTCGCAGGCTCTGGAACTCCCGCCCCATCTTCCAGTCCCACCTCAAGACCCATCTCTTCTCCTCTGCCTACTCCTAGACCACCCCCCCCCCCTCCCCATCAACTTTGCATTTATTTTGTGTATTTATTTATTTGTTGTATTGTCCTCTGTGAAGCGCTTTGAGTGTGACAAAAGCGCAATATAAATCCAATTTATATTATTATTACCTCGACACTCTAGCTAGGAGAAGACGGCGATCTAACTAGCAGCCAACCCAATCTACCTCCTGAGCTTATCCCCGCCCAGACCCACTCTCAACTCCACCCTCACCGCCCCCACCTCCCCGGATGTGTGGGTGTTTCTCTGGGCAGTGTGCAGACCCCTTAGTTCCTATGGACATGGAAGGTAAGTGTGAGGCAGACACCTGTGGCAGGGCATTCCCCCGGAGAGCCAGGCCAGTCTGAAGCAGCTCCGCTGGCCCTGCTGGAAGCCCGGGGAGTAGCGGTACTCGCAGCAGGAGCTGATGCGGGCGGCCATCAGGCCGTTGACGTACATGGTGGCGCTGAAGGGGTAGCCCCTGTGTCTCTGGGACAGGAACTGGAACTGCTCTGCGGGAGGAGAACCCAACGAAACACAACTTAGCTCTTGAGGTTGAGAGCATGATTCAAGCAAAGGAAACCTAGAAGGGCGCGTAATGGTAACAGTCCATTCATGGTCATGGTCGTATTTGTTTAAAAGGTGCAGCAGGTCCGTGGTCTGTCGTATTCGTTAGAAGGTACAGCATTGCTCTACGATGTCATAATTGATCCGTGGTCTTTGTATTCGTTAGAAGGTACAGCACTGTTCAAACACTGCCGCAAAAAAAACCAAACCCTTTGAACACAATGATTGCACTCCAAAGTATTAACCTTGGCGTGGATGAAAGCACGGGCCGGCTGACGCAATGTTGAATTTCACAGGTCAATCCGAGGCCCTTACCTCCGGGTGTTACCAGGCCTTTGAACACGCAGAGGTTCTCCCCCCCGTTCACCTGCTGGAGGACCCGCAGCTCGTCCTGTAAGGTGCCTGAGCCGGAGTGGGCGTTGCGCAGCCCCAGGTAGGTCATCGTCACGGTGACGTTGGACTTCTTAGCCTCAGCCAGGGCCTTCAGGCTGCTCTGTCGTCAGAGGGGAGGAGACGGAGGGTGAGGTCATGCTGTGTCTGATTCAGCGTCGCTGAATGCTGGATTCCGATTGGTCGATAACGCTGGGCCAAAAAGCGTCAACCGACAACAATTTGTTAACGTAAATATCAAACACGATTTGTCATTAATTACATTTACATTTAGGGCATTTGGCAGACGCTTTTATCCAAAAGTAAAAGCGTCAATAGGATAAAAATCTAAATAAGTACATTTGTCAGGAGTAAGAAAAACAAGAATACATCGCTGTCGGTACAGTAAGGATGTTCATATAACCAAGTGCCAAGCACTAACAATCACTAGGTTAACCCATGCTCCGTATGCAACAAAGATACCTAGGGTAAGATGCTACACAATGCTAAGTACTGTTGCGCTACAATTGCCAGAACGTACAACGTACAATAAGTGCGTAAGAGGGGGTTAGTGGGGGCTGGGGGGGAGGCTATGCATAATCTAGGTGTGCTCTGAACAAGTGAGTCTTGAGTCTTAGCTATTTTTTATTACATTTTTGAATTACCGTCTTTTTATCCCAGTTGACGGTTTTCTGGGAGCACATGGAGGACACACTGCCCCTTCGCTGGTCGCACAGGTAGGGACAGGAGTTGCTCAGGGACGCCCTGAGCGAGGCCAGGTTTGAGGGCCTTCTCGGTATCCTCGGCAGGTACAACTGGTCGGCAGCAGCTCCCTTTGAACGGACCGTGGGCTTGTTAAGCTGCAGGAAACACCCAGATAAACAGGGCCATTTATTAGTCTACACATGAAAGCATTCACCGGGGACGACGTAGTAAGGACCCGGGAACACTAGCACATTTTCATCATCGATCAAAGCAAAGTCCAACGAGTCAGGGAGTGTATTAAAGTAAATGAAAGACAGCAAAGTGAGTATTTTCCCCATTGGCTGTGGGTCCAAGGTGAGGACAGGTCTGGTTTGTGTCTCTTCACGGAAATACGGTTTGGTTATGTGGGGGTTCTAGGAATCAGTCTCAGATACTTTCAACATGGCTTTTCAGAAGAGGCAGATCACACCACAGACACTATGTTCAGACACACTTTGTGTAGACACACCGTGTTATGACGCACTGAGTTCAGGATACTATGTACATTTTACATATGGGCATTAAGCAGACGCTCTTATCCAATGCCAGAGATGGCCAGCTCAACAGGAGCAGGTAAAGGTAGTCGTCTTGCTCATGGACACCTCGACACTCAACTAGGAGGAGCCGGGGATCGAACTAGCAACCCTTACAAGTCAGCCTGCTCTACCTCCTGAGCTGTCTTCAGGTGATTGTCTTCAGACTGTTCAGAGTTGGTACTGGAAGATAAGCTCTGTGGTCAGATGTGTGTTTGGATTTCATGTTCTTGCTTGATATTAGATCTACTCCTTGGAAAATGTTCCTTGCCAGGAGATGCTTCATTGACAGCTTTTTATCTTTTGGCCGGATCTGTGCTCAGATGTCCTCCCACACTGTCTCCATCCTGTTCATTGTCATCAACATTTACTGATATTGATGATTTGCTGATTTGTTGAAGTGTGTGCATGCATGTGTGTTGTGTGTGTGTGTGTGTGTATGTATGTGTGTTACCCAGCATAAGTGTTTATGTGTGTGTGTGTGTGTGTGTGTGTGTGTGTGTGCGCGTGTGTGCGCGAGTGCGTGTGTCTGTGTATGTGTGTGCGCGTGTGCGTCTGTGTGTGAGTGTGTGTGGTGTGTGTATGTGCGCGTGTGTGTCTGTGCGTGTGTGTGTGTGTGTGCATGACTGTGTGTGTGTGTGTGTGCGCGTGGTTCCACATGTGACGGTTGGTCAACTTCCACTGTATCCCAGTCCAGCAGGGTGTCATGTTGCCAGAATGACAGGCAGCTCGCTGACCTTGTAGACCTCCACAGCATCAGGTCTCTCCAGGAGCAGCAGCTGACCCTTGCCCCTCATCAGACCGGCTATGGACTGGATGAGCCTGGGCTCCCTGCCCAACTCACCTGGGGCCTGTTAACAAACCAAACACTGCGTCACACTACTTACTGTACATGAGTTTGACATTGCGAAAAAAGTGAAGTGAAGCCAACTCTGTTATGACGCCAGTACGCTAATGTCCATAAAGAGAGGATTGTACTCAATCAATCCCAGACGGGAATGGGTGTCACAGCAGAGGACCAGACCAGTAATATGTGTGAATATGGAACATGTGTATCCATATGCATGCGAGTGGGGAGACACAAAGCATGCTATAAGGGCTGACAGTAAGGCGCTTGTTGTGTGGAAACCAGGGGTGAGTCTCCCTTGTACAGCAGGTCCCCTACGGATCGGACTTAAGACTCACCTGTTCAGAGTTCACCTGGACTCGGCATAGACTCCCTCCCACCCCTCTTACACACTTATTGTAGGTTGTATGTGTGGAGAGGGCATTTAAGACGAATTCGTTGAGTCAGACAGGCCCCAACCTCGGGGGAGGAATAATTCTGACCTCGATAAATTAAACTAGGATGATGATGATGATGATGATGATGATGATGATGATGATGATGATGATGATGGTGATGCGAATGATGATGATGATGATGTACATCCTGCCACTTAATGTATGCACCTATTGTAGGTTGTATGACCTGGCACTAAAATCCTACTTGTGTAGCATCTTATCCTTTCGTTGTTGTATACAGGGAATGGGCTAGCGATCGTTAGTGATTGCCACTTGGTTTTAACGTCCTGACTGTACCGACAGCAATATTTTGGTTTCTCTTTCGTCTGACAAATTAACTTATTGTGAGTCGCTTTGGATAGAAGCATCTGCCAAATGCCCTGATTGTGAATGTAGAAGTAGTGCAAATGAATCTCCCTGACACAGCAGGTACAGAGGGTCATGGAGAGCACCCACGGGTGGGCCTTGTACAGAAGGTCACGGAGGGCACCCACGTGAGAGCCTCCCTTGTGGAGGAGGTCCTGGAGCAGGGTTCTGCCGCCGGTGGTCCTCCTCAAAGTGCGTCGTCGTGGCGACTCGGCTCCAGAAGACGCCATCGCCTCATCCCTCCTTGGCCCCTGGTGTGACGGAGAACTTCCTGTGGAAGCAAAGCCGCTGATTAGGCCTCCGTGCACCTCGGTCACGGCGGAGCGTTTGTAGTCGCTCAACAAGACAGCGTGTTGATCGTGGTTCGGTTCTGTCATGCAATCAGTGGACAGGGAGGACGGCTTTGACTCTCTCCGACTGGTCTAGTGAAGAAATGGTGTTTGTTTGTTTGAGTGGAAAGTCGACCTAGGTCATGAGATAATGTTTTGATCATCTGGGCCTTTTCATCTGACAAGATGAGTCGAAATTATGTTTCTTAGAAATGTGTTGCTGAAAGTCAACGTCTCAAACGTACCGCAAGACACTTCTTAGATCATATGGGCCTTTTCATCTGACAAAATGATTCAAAATGATTTTTCCTCATTATTGTAATTTGTTGCTGAAAGTGTCGACTTCAAGCGCTAAGTGCATTAGGGTTGCGAGTAATACGATGACTGCTAAAAGCATATGCAGATACAGGCTGCTGTAAATAACCTTTCCAACAGTTTGTCCAATTGTAATACATTCCTACCCCCGCAGGAGTAGAGTAACACAGAACTAGACGTTATTGTTGGCAAGCCCCCCATAAGTTAACATAAGTCCAGTGTTTCTCGTTGTCAGCATATTAGCTGCAGCGTGTGCAACTCAATCGCAGTGCTTTGTCATCTGTGGGGCTGAGTGCTTCTGAAACTGGAAGCAGACCGGCTGACAAGCAAGGAACGGTAACCCAAGCTCACCTGCGTGCATGAGTGAACCTCAGCCCAGCTGGTGACAGATAGGCCTTATCCCGACAACGGTGACCACAGTCTGCCTCCAATGCAGTCTACAATACCCACCACTCACCACTAACCAACCTGAGCTTTTCACACGCGACAGCTATGCTGCTCCTGCACCTTCTAGCGGCAACTCAGAGCACATGGTGGGAATATTAGCTGGGTTTATTTTTAGAATACCAACGGACGGCTTTACTCCGGTAAACAAGTAGAAACCAGCGGATGTGCGGCAGGCCTGGTGGTTACGGGATGAGTCAGCAGAAGGAGTCTCCTGACTGCGCTGTATTTGGGTCTTTTGAAGATGTATTGTGGTCAGCCGTTTCATGTCTCCGTTTCCTCCCTCCATCAAAAGGCCGGAACAATGTCTCATTATTATAGGCCTGAGCTGTTTTTTTGGGGGGTTTTCTATTCAGTAACTGTTCAGTAGGACACTTCACTGCTATTTTTATGCTGATATTTTTACATGAGTCATGATGTTTAATCGCCACGTACACATGCAGATTGAAGAAGATGACAGCGAGGGTAACTGTAAACACCTCTCCCATCATTCATGAACAGAATCCCCCATTTCAGGCTCTTACCCTTCTTGCTCATTAGTGTGCATCGATCCCCCATTATTGATCCAATCCTCCACGGACCTCCTTACGTCTGTAACACCCTTAATTCTCCAATCCTAAGATCTGCCTTTCAGTCTAATGAGGACAAAACATACACAGCGGGATAAACATCTTACCTGTTTGTTCTGGACCAGGTGTGCCGCGGTGAGTGCAGCCTTCTCGCCCCGGGAGGACGTGATCCTCCTGCTGATCTCCGGTTCTCTGCTCCCGTTGCTGCGGCCAGCCGCTGACACCTGAGCGGCTGACAGTCCTGGCAGCCGGCCCAGGGGCCTCCTGACACTAGTCTTACATCCATCTTTAATCAGCGCTGCTCTCTGCTCTCCGGCGCTGGCCGTTTTCTGCAGACGTAGACGGCTGCTGCGGCTGCGGCTGGAGCCGTGAATAAAGACGCTCTTCTCTGAGCTGTTTGTTAACAAACACCAGCCTGCAGTACACGTGCACACAAATGCATGCACATGCACGCACGCACACACACATACACAAACCTACATAAACACGCACACACTATCACGCATACACACGCATAAACATTCATACAAACATACACGCTAAGACACACACGTACACACACACAAACACACATAGATAGACACATATACACACTAGCATACACACAGACATGCACATACACACACACACACACATAAACATACACCCACATACACAAACACACACAAATACAAACACACTAACACACACACACACACTGACTGTGTGGGTGTTTGTTGTGATTCTGGCAGGCTGGCGTGTATCTCCTGTCGTCTTCTCTACGACACGTGTTGGTTTTTTGACTGTGGGAGTGACGGCCACCCACGCTGTCATTATGGGATGTTTTCTCTGGAAGGGCCACATTGTCTCGTGGCTCGGAGGGGCTGCGTGAAGTCAGTTCTAGAAGGTCAGCATGCCTCTTTGTGTTCTCAGATGATACTGCTTCTACCTGCAAATACAATGGTTTGTTCTTGGCCTATCCTTCTTATTGAGTCCATTAAAACCATTAAATTAAATACAATTTACCACAAACATAAAATGCTAATAAAATGGTAAACCACTTCAATTGATAATTAAGGCCACATGAAGGGATAATTATAGGCATATCAATGCAGGTTCATTCATTACCATAAAATAGGAACTTTATTCCAACTTGTGCCTTCAATTCTATATTATATTCCTTAGTAAACCCCTCATGATCGTCAGCTATCATTTTTTATCCTATTTCTTCCCTTACAGTTTATTGCCACTTGAGGGCGCAAGACGTCCATGATCCGGAATCACTCGAGCTTGTCTGTTTTCTTTCTCTTATCGTAATTATCCTCTCACCGTCTGTCTGAATATTGTACGTAGGCTGTGGAAATGTTCTCTTTTTTAAAAGCACCTCCATCTCTGTACTTGGTTAAAAACATAAAGCAGTCCCAGATGGCCAATCACGTCTTACTGAACAATTAGCCCAGGCGATATTTTTATTTCCACCCCTTTGAGACAGAAATATTGTATGTTAAATAAATGAGCTTTCACTCAGGTCCCTAGGAACGGCAGGGGACAATGACGACAGTACACAACAGAAAACAACACAAACACACAAAGAGAGAGAGAGAGAGAGAGAGAGAGAGAGAGAGAGAGAGAGAGAGAGAGAGAGAGAGAGAGAGAGAGAGAGAGAGAGAGAGAGAGAGAGAGAGAGAGAGAGAGAGAGAGAGAGAGAGAGAGAGAGAGAGACACACACACACACACACACACACACACACACACACACACACACACACACACACACACACACACACACACACACACACACACACACAGAGAGAGAGAGAGGGGCACACACATTTCCCCCCCTGTCATATTTGTGTCATTGCACTTAAGTAAGTGCAAAGTCCCTTTCTATTTGAAGACATGTTCATATCCTCTCCTCCTGGACCTTTCTCTCATGTCTTGTCTTGTTGACGTGCCTTCTGAAGCCCCCCCTGGCGTCCAGCTGAACGGGGAGCTGGACACGTAACGTAGGCCTATGGTGTCTTCACATGGGATGAACACCGTCACTGACACATGGGTCACATGACCAACAAACCGCTGGTGACATTAACATAGAGTAGGGTCAACACACACACACACACACACACACACACACACACACATATGCATGCACGCATGCATGCGCACACACACACACACACACACACACACACACACACACACACACACACACACACACACACACACACACACACACACACACACACACACACACAAATAGGCATGCATGCATGCACACACCGGCACAGAAACACATTTTGTGTGCACACCCAAAACACAGCTGGGACCCCTCTGGCCTCAACATGTGCTGCTCCACGCTGTGAAGCCGATGAGGAATCAACCAAGCCCCGCTTTCTCCCCAACAACAGAGAAGCTACCGACATAAACAGATAAATAGGGTCCTCTCATGATGACTCGTTACATTAGCAGTAGTTGATGTTCTCTATGCTCAGAACAAAAAACCCAGATGACCATGTTTGTTTTGCACGGTGAGCATCGCCAGCCACAGGCATTTTGAAATCCCTCTTCTCGATTTCTTTTATCGGACTGAAAATCGAATCATTATGTAATTCAGTAATGGTTCAGTTTCAGTCCTCTTCAGTAGCGAACTAACTGAACGTGGAAGCAAACAACTCACTCCTAAGGTAAACCGATTATGGAGTTGGATTCCGTTCCCCCTGAGAGCAGAGAGCGGGGTATTGGAGCTCTTTGGACTCCTGTGGTCCTGAAGATCCCCACCACCCCCCATGCTTCCACCACAGGAACACACCGTCCTGAGCCGAACACGAGCTGATCACGAACAAAAGCTCACCGCAAATTCCTGCAGGCCCTTCGCCTCTAAAAGCACGTCGACCGCATTCCATTCACCTCCTCCATAAAACCCGCTGATTTAAAAGACATTTTGTGGCGGGTGTCGGATGGTTTGAGGAGAAGTCGCGCCATTAGAAAGGTCTCGTTAGCTCCTGAGGAAAGCTGAGTGGACGAGTGAGTCACCGTGCGCACATCCACCTCCGGCGCCTGGAACACTTAATAGCACCTAATCGTTGAGTGATCTGACGTCTAAAGTTGAACACAGACCAAATTAACCCAAATGTCTGTTTGGTTTTAGTGCACTCAGTGTGGCTTTCAACACAGTAAAATGAATATCCCGTCAATGCCTTGTTTACCCTGGATCGGCTGAGGTTTCGTACACTCTTCTAATGTTTCCTCCAATCCAATAATTGAACCGCACCCACCGAGCAGAACAACAAGCAGGAAGAGATTTTCAATCTATAAAAGTAGGCTATCATTGTGGATATGATTAATGAGCAGGGAGATACATGATACTATAACAAAACCCTCCCAGGCCACCCAAAACGCATCTTTTGAATCTTTTTCAGTTAAATAGTCATCTATCAGTCTCCGTATGCCTAAGAAACCAGAAACAGGATGTTGTTGGCTTCGCCAGAATGTATCAGCCAACATAAGATTTGATAGAATTAGGCTACTGAATCGGCTTGTCAGAGAGAATTGTAAGAAACATTACACCGCAGGTTTGGAGAAAGCAAACAAGAAACGGTAGGCCTATATCTCCACCGTCGAGTGAGCTGTGGTAAATGTCAGGATTTTAATCACATGTTTGGAGCTCTGTTCAGCAGTTTTATCATGTAGCGGCTGACTAATAGGTTCCTCTATCAAAGAAACATTCAGAATTACAGTGCAGTGTGTAGCACGGCCCTGATCCAGATGATCTGGTCTCGGGGAATAAGGTTTAACAACGGTTGGAGATCCCACTGTGGTTCCTCTCAGACCTTCAGCGGACAGGACCCTCAGATACACGCCCTGGCCCTCTCCGCTGCCTGGGTCAGCTGCTCCAGCCCATGAAACCAGACCCTTGGGATTTATTTTTACAAGGTCCCGGGTTTTAGTGATGTCCTTTCAGAGAGCAACCGGATTACCTTACTTCCAAGCTGCCACATATTTCTCCCGGGTGACCTTTGAAGAAGAGTAGTTAAAGTGTTCAAGTAAAGTATTTTTTGGCTCACAGGTCACAGCCAACCCAACAGGGTTATGTTGCGTAATGTATCTAACGTGGTCAGCGATAAAGTTCAGTAAAGTTGAAAACAGTCCCCTAGGTATGTCGTCCTCTGGAGAACTTTGAGATGACGGTGGGAGATCGTCCATTCGTTTTCTGGAGGAGAAGATGAATTCACTGGAAGCTGTGGTCTATTTATGTGTAGAAAGAGGGTTGAGAATATTATTTTTAGAGAAAGGGAATGGGGTCATTATCTTAGCCCAACACTTTTGCTGCCTCTCAAACATGGTCCCTTTGTAAAGTGCTTCATGTACATCCCTCTTGGTGATACAAAGGCCACATCTTGGGATTTATGTGTCTACAACTTGGATAAAGTTGTTTGCACCGTGTGGAAGTGATGAGCATATCCAATCTAAACTGGAGACTATGATTTTGAACCAAGCAGAGGAAGCATCCTTATTAGTGAGGCATCACAGATCTGGATTAAACCTGCCTCAACACTTCACTCCGTTTAATAAGGGCTTAAACGTTTGTTTACCAGAGCTTTTCATTAAGAATGTTTGCAGTATTATATTTATTAGTTTTCCATGTTGTTTGACTTCGGTGATTGTCTGATTGATTATAAAATGTGATGCTTTTTTGTTACCAAAGCACTAATGGTCCTGAGTTGGAGCGGTGACGAATGTACGAAGCAGCCTTTTCTCAGTGTGTTCTGTGTGTTTGAAGCTTCTACAATACAATACAATACAATACAACTTTATTAATCCCACTAGGGGCAATTAGTTTGGGCAGCTTGTATACAGACACAGTAACAATCAAACAACAAATACACATACACAACTACGGAGCATTTAGCAGTCGAATTGCAGAGGGGATGAACGACTTGGAATGGCGGTTTTTTCTGCAAGCAGGTAAAGCGTAGCGACGCCCTGACGGCAACACAGAGAATTCACTTTTAAGAACATGACCAGAAGAAGCCAAAATACATGCTTCTGTTCATGAACCAGATTTAAAACATGACTCGACTTGCTGACAGGCCCGTCTCAACCCCTACCCGTATTACCGCCAATGTCAACAAGATGGCGCCTGTGGGATCGACAGTGTTTGACATTCGAGGTTTAAATGTCAAATATGCCCCCCTAAACGCTATCATTCAAGCTCTGTTTAGTCACCCTGCAGCGCCTTCAAAAATATCTGCCCTTCCTGCTGTCACCAGCGGCGGTTTACGGAGGGGAGGAACTTCACGGCACGGATCGGATTCAGCCGGCCGGACTTTAGCGCGACACGCCTAGCGGCTGTGAATCATGGGATTGTCTTCTGCCCCGGCGGACAGCTGCAGGGCGATTAAGGTGTTCCCGTACATGTGTGTGTGGAATGTGGGACGACTTGAGATGCAAGCATGTAAGCATTTCTTGTGTGCGTGTGTTCGTGGGTATGTGGGCGTGCATGTGGGCGTGCATGTGTTTGTGCGTGTGTGTGTGTGCATTTTTCATGGTCCATTTCCACACTTGCCTCAAACACAAGTGTAACCTACAGAATCCCTTGAGATTTCCCTCCACAGTATTCTCATGCAAGCCCTTATCTGAGGAGACACATTTCAACACTCACTCAGAAGGAATCACAAAGACCTTCACCTCCGCTCAAACTCTCCACGTCTTCATGTCTTGTGTGTGCTTCCTGTGCTGCTTCTTATTATATTCGCTCAGGGTCTCTCTGTATATGCCTCTGCATCATCATCAAGGCACAAAGTCACTCACTAAGCCTTCCTTTCATCACCTATCTCCCCTGCAGCTGAATTCACACTCGAGATTGATATCAGAGTGTGATGGATGGATTGACTCCTGAATAATATACTCAGATCTCGTCCCAACTCATGCTAAACCCGTGAGGCTGAGATGTCAAAAATATTTCCTGTTACTTCTCCTGTTTTTATTGGAAGAATCTATTTTCTAACGGCTACAGGAGGAAAGGGAAAGCAGGCAGCGCTCTCCTTACCGTTTACAGCCTCTCTGAAGGTCCTGACCTGGCCAAGAGACAGCGGCCAAGGTTTAAAACGGATGCTTCTGGAAAAGTGCTTTCACTGGGGGACGACTTCTCGTACCCTCTCTTACCTTCCCCTACCTTCTCTTACTTTCTCCTACCTTCTCTTACCTTCTCCTACCTTCTCTTACCTTCTCGTACCTTCTCCTACCTTCTCCTACCTTCTCTTACCTTCTCCCACCTTCTCCTACCTTCTCTTACCTTCTCTTACCTTCTCCTACCTTCTCTTACCTTCTCCTACCTTCTCTTACCTTCTCCTACCTTCTCTTACCTTCTCCTACCTTCTCTTACCTTCTCCTACCTTCTCTTACCTTCTCCTACCTTCCCACCCACTCCTCCCAGCAGGTCCTCGTATCAGGATAATCAATCACTGGGCCGCCTGGTCTCTCTGGAGTTCCTTCTGGTTGGATCCGTCTGGAGGAACCGGCAGCTCGGCTGGTGTGTAGAGACCGGCGTTCTATTACTCCACAACATATTGAACGGGCAGCGTTTAGCAAACACTGCGACACAAGTGGATCTACAGGTCAATCGATCGGATTGATATAATGGAGTAGGATAATCAGTTAGTTAGTTAGGTCGACAGACCCACAGGCAGACAGACAGACTGACAGGTAGGCAGTCAGACAGACAGACAGGCAGACAGACAGACGGACAGAAAGACAGACAGAGCGACAGGTGGGTGAATAGATGGACGAGCCATTCGGTCAGTCTGTTAGGCATGAAACTGAAATGTCAATGTCACAGCCCTGGCCTGTTATTTATGTATGTTTAGCAGGGACGACAACAGCGGATTAATTTGTCAAGAGGCAACACATCAACTTCCACCTCTACGGTGAGGACGTCTTGGGTTGCCCGAGTCACGTGATCTTTACATAGAACGGTAGTCTTAGGGATTAGCTGGCAAGGTCAAGTTAACCTGGACCCTTCTTGAGGGAATGTGAAGCGTGCAGGGAGCGTCTGTATGTGGGCGCCTTCAAGGCCGACAGGACAGACTGCGTGTAGGATGGAGGAAGGGATCGGCCGACTTTAACAGTGTCTTCAGTAGGAAGTCCTGCTGTAGACGGGGTGCCGGGGTGCCGAGGCAAGGGGGTGGGGGCTAGGCGGCAGGGGGATGGAGGTTGAGCAGCAGGTTTTTTTCGCGAGGCACATTTACGTTTTTACATCAGTTATTGCAACAGACATCTCGGACTGGGGTTCAGACGCTCATTGTTATCAGGAAAAGGGGGAGCAGTTTTCTCTCGGCGTCGTCCGCCGATCGTGGAGGTGTCGCATTGGATATTGTGGGGATGGTGGAGGCTCTCAGCTGATTATAGTCTAGACTCAGGGTGAAAAGAGCCATTGATTATGCCTCTCTGTGTCTGGAAATGATGATGGAGTGAGTGCACCCACTCGAGGGCGCACTGTTGAACAGAGTCAAATGAGTCAAATGATTGCGCTGCGAGGTCCTGTCGTGACTGTATCTGGAGGATCAGCTGCCTTGGGGGGGTGGCCTGGGTTCCCCCAAGGGAAGGGGGGCTGTGTCTGCTACATAGCCAGCATGGGGGGGTGGTGGACGGGGGGGGGGGACGGGGGGGGGGGGGTTGGACTTGAAGTTCAAGAGGCAGGGAGTGGGATTTCCCTGGCAGCAGAGAGGTGTGTGGCAGCTAGTCTACGAGGATCCATCCACAGCCATTCAGGGGCGATAGATCAGAGAGCCAGAGACGGGCCAGGAGGGTTTACCAGGCACAGGGGCGTCAAGGTCTTCAAACCCATCCAGACAGGAGTAGACTGAGAGCTGAGGAGACCAGATATGGGCCTGGCCAATGAACAAGGGTAATCGGCGTTCAGATGTGCTGTTGGCATTATAGCGTAACGTAACATGTTTGATTGGCATTTGCCTGCCTTATCCAGAATGAGACGAGTTGTTAGATTCAAAATTCATAATTTAATTGGATTTGCGTTCCCAATGGCAGCTTATTCAAAGCCAGGAACAACACAAGACTGCAAGACTGCAATTAGTTTACAAACTCTCAGATATTGTCAACACTATCTTCAGCACTGTGATTATTATGCTATCTCAATTTAAATTAATTGTATCTTGTTGGAAAGATTCACTTGGAGCCTTTGATTGTAAGCATGAGAAGATCACCAGTAAACGTCCTAATATTTATTCTTTCCAAACATCACTCAGAACTCACCTTTTTAAAGTGCCTTCTAACAATCTATCTCTCCTCTCCTCTCGGTCCCTCTATCATCTAACTCCCCTCTCTATCATCTAACTCTCCCCTCTGTCCTTCAGTCATCTAACCCTCCTCTTTGTCCCTCTATCATCTAACCCTCCTCTCTGTCCCTCTATCATCTAACCCTCCTCTC
>NC_044058.1:26788442-26798442 GCF_902167405.1 Gadus morhua | reverse complement strand
TTGTTTTTTGTTTTTTTTAATCGTTTGTTTCAAATTGCTTGAAACATGTTGTATAAATAGTACGGTGTAGTGGTTAATTATTACGATCTTACTGGTAGAGATGAGTAAACATTGAAAAATGGATTCCTACAAACTGACGTACTTCTGGGAAGTTTATGTTATGCTTGGATTAAATATAGGATACACACACTGCTAACGGGCAGTGTGTATTCTATATTTATGAACTCACACACACAGAGGCATCCTTGAGCAAACTTTCCCCTGCCAAAGTAAAGAGAGCAAGCCAATTCTCATGTCTATTTCTGTCTGTGAGAAAGGGACCGCTTCGATGATTCCCAAGCTCCCAGGTCAATCTCTTTATCTGACCTGTCAATCACAATACTGTCTGTGCCTCTCTCATTCACTCTCTTTGTAGATGTGGTCTATGTTTTAATCAATGGCACAAACCTTTATTGCAAAATATCCTATTGTGTTGAACTATAAGGGGTGGGCCACCATGCTAAAGGTGGAAACATGTGTTCATCACACCTAGGGTCAAATATCCAAACAATTATGATAACATGTGTCATGTTAACTTCAGCCTTTTCATTAAGCTGAGACTAATCTAATTTCACGACTTGAAGACGTGCAAGGAGAGAACCTTTTTAAAAAAACCTTGTCTGACCATCCATGTGTAATGGTTTGGATATTAGGCCCTAGGTGCTGCTGTTTGGGTCGGCGTAGCTCAGGAGGTAGAGCGCGTGAATCTGTAACCTGAAGGTTGCCGGTTCGATCCCCGGCTCCTCCGAGCCGAGTGTCGAGGTGCCTCTGAGCAAGGCACCTCTCCCTCACTGCTCCCGACGAGCTGGCTGTCGCCTTGAGTGGGTGACTCGGCCGTCGGTGCGTGAATGGGTGAATGTTAGGCAACATGGTAAAGCACTTTGAGTGGCCACTGGTAGGAAAAGCGCTGTAGTATAAATGCAGTTCCATTTACCATTTGGTGCTTCCCTCGTCTCCGTCCCAGTGGAGCGCTACTGCCCTGAGGAGGGCTCCTGGTCAGCCTGCCCCCCCATGAGGAGTGCGCGGGAGGGGGCGGGCTGCACCGCCTACCTGGGCCGGCTCTACGTGGCGGGGGGCCGTGACGAGCTGCGGCTGGACCTCAGCGCTGTGGAGCGCTACGACCCCGACACCAGGAGGTGGAGCCCCGTGAAGCACATGACCTGCAAGAGGAACCAGGTGGGCACCTGAGGAACCGCATGACCTCATGACCTCGTGACCCTGTGACCTCCTGACCTCATGACCTCCTGGTCCTTGTGTTTTACTACTTGTACTTATATACTACGACTTAAACTTATATATTATGCATTCCTTATGCAATTATTTATACTTATAATAATAATTATTCATTTTATTTGAGGGCGCCTTTCAAAGCACCCAAGGTCACCTTACAGGGCAGTTTAAAAACAGAAAACATAATCAACAATCATGAAATCATACACTTATATACTGTGTATACTAATATCTGTATATTGTAATCATATATTATACTGATTATAAAAATTGTTATATTGCCAGATTTACTATACATTCCTTAAATAATAATTTATACTTATATACTATGTATACCCATATATATATATATATATATATATATATATATTATTATAATCATATATTATATACATTATATATATATTGCCACATATTGTTATACTTCTAATATATTTTAGTACTATACTATCCTTTATTAACACCTAAATAAGCAATGCATGTTATGTATCTGCAGCAATCCTACTCCGAAAAAAAATAAAAAAAATAAAAAAATAAAAGCTGGAGGTACAATTCAGACGGTGAGCTGTCAGGTGCTTTCCCCAGGCGTCGCTGGTGGTCTTCAACGGAGCCCTGCTGGCGGCGGGGGGGTCCGACGGTGTGGTCCACCTGAAGAGCGTGGAGGTGTACAACCCCGAGAGCAACACGTGGAGGTAGGAGCCCCAGAGCCCCCAGACCGAGCCCTGAACCGTCCTCTACCATGGGGTTAGCGATGGTCCAAAGGCTCTGAACCATCAGCTACCATGGGGTTAGCGATGGTCCAAACGCTCTTAACCGTCATCTAACCATCATACAATAAGTGTCTACATTAAGTGCCAGAACTTACAACATACAATAACTGCGTAAATTAAGTGCCAGGAAGTAGGCCTACAACAACATAATAAATGTGTACACTAAGTGCCAGGACGTACAGCATACAATAAGAGCTTACAGTAAGTGCCAGGACGTACAACATAAAATAAGTGCATGTGAGGGGTGGGGGGGGGGGGGGGGGGGGGTCTGGGGAAACTCTGAACTAGTGAGTCTTCAGTCGTCTGTGACTAACACTGAGCCGCCATCACTGCTGTTGATTATGCACCGTCAAACCGTTTCGTTAGAGGCGCCTCCCACTGAGTACCCCATAGATGTTGGTGATGTCGTTTATTGACAGTTTATTCCGTGTTTGATGGAGATGTCCCATCAGGTGTCATCGCGGATGCTTGTGATTAAACTCCTGTCCTGCGGCCGTGAGGTTTGAGGGACAGGCGAGGTGTGCTGACCAGCAAGTTGTTATTTGCATGAGTCAGATTGGTTTATTTAAACCTGACACCTAGACACCATAATGCCCGTTAATTACCCAAACAACATTAAGTGGATAGCCTACAAAGCACTCGGCCCCGCTCTTCTATACAACGAGACGGCTTGACAGCGCGTGACCCATCAGCAGTGACGATCACGACTCGGTGCGTTAGTCACAGAGCTCCTGTCTGCACAGCGCACGAGGAGAAGGAATGCGACGCTGCATGTCTTCATATTTACATTTACATTTAGGGGATTTTTTCGGACTGCTTTTATCCAAAGCGAATGACAACCATTCATTCACACACCGACGGCGGTGTGTCAACCACGCAGGGCGACAGCCAGCTCGTCGGGAGCAGTCAGGGTGAGGTGTCTCGCTCAGGGACACACCTCGACACTCTGCTAGGAGGAGCCGGGGATCTAACTACCAGTTCGGTTACCAGTCAACCCGCTCTACCTTCTGAGCTACTGTGTCTCCCCTCTGTCGTTCATCCATCGTTTCCTCGCAGACTAACCCCCCCCCCCCCCCCCTGCTGTTCCCCAGGCACCATGGGAGCATGAGGAGCAAGCACCCCGGGGGGGCACTGGTCGTCCTGTCCTGAGGGTTGGGGGGCCTGAACCCCACCCCCTGGTCCAGAGCTCTGCAGGTCTACAGCGCGCCCTGGGTGGACCCTCGTCTGGCTCCACCGCCCACATGTGGGGCTGTCGGTGTTGAAAGTTCTTTAACAGAAGAGGCCGGGTCTTGTACTAACTAGCTTTGTTGTATATGGGGAATGGGTTAACCTAGTGATTGTTAGTGCTTGGCACTTGGTTCTATGAACATCATTACTGTACCGACAGAGATATATTGTTGTTTCTCTTTCTTCTGACAAATGTAGTTATTGTAAGTCGCTTTGTATAAAAGCGTCTGCTAAATGCCCTAATTATAAATGTCGATGCCTGCAAACAAACACATTTTTTTCCACCATTTGTTTCATGTATTCATCTGCATGTTGTGTATTGTATAAATGTACATGTATTCATCTCTTGTTGACGTTCTCTATGTGTGGACAAAGATCATATAAAGATATCATATCATTATAAATGGTTATATATACAGTACCAAACAAGTGAAGTAGGATCTGATGATGGGAGTAATAAGTTAAGGCACAAAAAGTAATATTTTATTTTATTTTATTTACATTTTTGGAAAAATTAATGTATTCAAAGTTTTGGTGAAACAAGATGCCGGGCTGGAGGCCAGGATTAAGAACGCAATACAGAAGTGTAGTTTAGAGATGGAAACACGCACGCACGCACGCACACACACACACACACACACACACACACACACACACACACACACACACACACACACACACACACACACACACACACACACACACACACACACACACTCACACACGATAAAACAGACACGAATAGACTTACACGACCATGCACACGTTCAAGAAATTATGTATTTGTGTTCACCTTAAGTCTTTCATGTGAAACCGCACGTCCGTCATGACAGCATCTCGACATGCAAAACATTGCAGGCAACGAACGAATAATTGACGTGGAGGGGGAAAGCAGTCGGAGGAGGGGGGAGTCGAGACGAGGGACTAATAAAGGACTGAAATCATGGGAAAGCGCAAGTGGCGGTGTGGGCTCTGAAGTGATGACGCTGATCCGTGTGCCGTTGGAAGCTGCTGCTGCCGCTGCTGCTGCTGCGAGTGGAGGAAGCGGCTGAAGATGCTCCAGTGACATCAGACTCCACGCTGAACGGACCTGCTGCCGGCGTAGGAGACAGCGTTTTCCCATCCACCACTATGAATATATATTTTAATTTACGTGGACAGTTTGCAAGGCAAATAGCAGAAGACAGAGTGACCCAAGGTATGTAGGAATGGAAAAACTGACCGGAGGCGATTGCTTCGTTGCGGTTCTCAGAGGGGGGATCAATATATTGACTCTCGCCTTTTGACAGGCGTTATGATGGATTGTGATCATTTGTTTTTAGATCAGGTTATAAAAAATAAATGTAACCCTACAGCTGTTTACGATCTGGAACTATAATCGAATGATAATTAAAAAAAAAAAAAGAAATCTGTTGAAGAAATCAGTCTGGCAGCTGTAAGTCCTTGATTCCATGCTGAACTTCCATTATGTCGCCTGTATCTCGTTTGGATTGCTGAGGAGTCTTTCATGTGAGGCTCTTGGAGCAGATTGGTGGTCTTCGAATGTGTGATGCGCAACTTTGTTATGAAATAAAGTATTATTTAATAATTACATAAGTAAAAATGTACTCTTTTTTCAAAGCGTTCACAAAATTACGATTACAATCTTTCACCCAAGCACCAGTCTCTATCCTCCAGTTAGAATTAGTCTACTAATAGTAGGCTACTATCAAATTAGATGGCTTCTAGCCTTCGGTGAAGAGGTAACACGTGCAGTACCCAGGCTGTCCAGTAGATGGCGCGGGAGGGGGAGCGCCTCGTCCCCTGAACGTCTCGCGCGCGCCGGGAGAGCAGACAAGATGCTGATGCTGCTGATGCTGCTGACACAAGCAAAGCAAAACAAAACCTCTCTCCACGGATCAAAGCCTTGGCTCTTTGTAGGATAACCGGAGAAGAAAATAACAAGGAGATGCCAGGTTGTTTTTCAGTCAACTTAAAAATAGATCTACATTAAGAGAGAGAGAGTGAGCGAGAGAGAGAGAGAGAGAGATACAGCGTGAGTGCTTTGGAGCCTTGGACCGTTTCTCCAAATGCGATTATCGTCGATGCTGGGTTTCTCTGTGGTAACAAGGAGGCTGCTGGGTTAGGACTTCCTACTTTACCCCAAGCACACCCAAGGGTCGCATCATCATCTGTGATCATTTCCCGCCCCGTCGTTTCTTAATGATTATGATGGCTCTCGCGAGGAAGTCTTCATCGGAAGCGCGCTCGGTCACATAGCGTCTCCTTGTGTTGCGTGGACGATGCGCCTCGGATGTCCCTGACCCGGCATGGTGCTGACGGTGATGATGGCACTCGGGTCCCGAGCAGACCCCGAGCCAGGTAACGAGTCCTTCGGGGGGGCTGGAGCCCGAGCCGGCAGGAGTAACTTGATTAAACAGTTGTGGTCGACCTGGATACGCTGTTGGGTTGCATTGAAAATGGGAATAATTGCATGTTGGTTATGTAAATGGTTAGTTAAGGTCAGATTATGCATTCAATCGCAGTTCTTTTTTTTTCCTCAGGCCTAAGGATTCATTCGGAGGCTGCAAACTTGTTAGTTAATACTTTTTTTTGTTGCACGTGCAGTCGTTCATGTAGCCTACGAGAAGATGTTTTGCATCACGCAGGCGCGTTTTGCATCACTTTTATCCTCGATTTGAATCGTGTGAGTCCCTCTAATAACTTGCCTGTACCCGGGTGTGCAGGTGCCTGTTGTTTTTGTTGTATTTGCATCCAAGGCCTACACGAGTGTGCGACGTGCTTAAAGGGTAAGAACCCTGAACAATCACGCACGTGAATCCAAACATTAATAGCGCTGGTTGATTCCTCTATAGCTCCTATTTCTGACGTAGTCACCGTCTTCTGGGGCAACTTTGCGAAAGTTTGGTGACTCGTTCTGTGTTCGTTCACCGTGAAGCTCTGGAGGCGCAGGATGGGGGTGTTTGTGTTTCACTGGGGAATGAAAAGTAGGCTATACATACTGTCCGCTGTCATAATGCTGCTGCTCACTGCTATTATTAAATACTCTCCCCCCCTCTCACCTCATCCACTACCTCTCTCCCGCTTCCCTCATGGGTACTGTCTCCCCCGAGCACTCCTCTTCTCTCATAGTTCTCTCTCTCTCTCTCTCTCTCTCTCTCTCTCTCTCTCTCTCTCTCTCTCTCTCTCTCTCTCTCTCTCTCTCTCTCCCCCTCTCTCTCTCTCTCTCTCTCTCTCTCTCGCTCGCTCGCTCGCTCTCCCTCTCTCTCTCTCTCTCTCTCTCTCTCTCTCTCTCTCTCTCTCTCTCTCTCTCTCTCTCTCTCTCTCTCTCTCTCTCTCTCTCTCTCTCCCCCCCCCCCCCTCTCTCTCTCTCCCCCCCCTCTTTCTCTCTCTCTCTCTCTCTCTCTCTCTCTCTCTCTCTCTCTCTCTCTCTCTCTCTCTCTCTCTCTCTCTCTCTCTCTCTCTCTCTCTCTCTCTCTCTCCTCCCCTGTTAATCAGGGAGAAACACTTCGGGTGTTATTAGCACACTCAAGGCTGCCCACACTAGTAGTATGATGATCACACACACACACACACACACACACACACACACACACACACACACACACACACACACACACACACACACACACACACACACACAAACACACACACACACACACACACACACACACATTCAGAAAAACACACCCACACGCGTGCAAAGCAACACACAGGCTCTCACCCTCTCTCCCCCCATCCCTCCCCCCATCCTACCCCAATCCCTCCCCCATCTCCCTCTGCGTCTACCCACTTGTTCCTGACAGCCTTCGATGGGTAATTAGGGCTCCACATGACACGTATAAAACACGCCGTGCATCCCACCCACTCACCAGTCACACATACAGAACTGGGATGCTGTGTATGTTAACCTGCAACAGCGGCAGCATCTTCCCCGCGTGATGGTAGGAGTCATGCAGAACAACACGACCGCGGCTTTTAGAGCAACGGATCAGACCCCTGACTATGTAATTCATTAGGAGCAGGTTCTGTACTGTAGCCAGCAGGTTAATGCACTTCACGCCCGGCAGTGCCGAGCGGTTGGCAGTCCCGGAGGAGAATCGATGTCCTTACGTAATGGCCCAGACTTGCCCAGACTTCAGGTTCAGAAACATCAGCGCCAACTATTGCACACTGCCGCTCCCCGTGTCAGAGACAGGGCTTTAACTACTGTCAGAAGGGGGCAGGAGATATGTTCCCTATTTTGGGTTCCTGCACATATTTCAGGTGGCGATGACTGGTTATGTCCAGGGCTAGGTTCTGTTTGGATGATAACATTTCGGTGAGCCAAAGTGAAGCTCTGTGTGCGACCCTGAACCACTGAATCTCTTGGAAGCGTCTTCAGCTGGAATCTGTGGTGAAGATGACGTAGACGTCACTACTTCACGGTCTATTGCTCCTCAACTTGGAGATGGAGTGATCCGAGAAATACAGCGTGCTTTCATGACTTCATCATCAACGATAAACCCTTGTGCGCACGGTAACCCCCTGGAGTGGAGCCCTGAGGGTTAGATGATGAAGGTGATGAATGTGTTGAGATAATCATCAATCCCAGAAACGGGACATTCCGGTGTGCCGGCGGGACCTTCCGGAACATTAAAACAAAAACGTTAAAAATAGAAACAAGAACAGAACCAGGATTATAATACAAATATGCTGCAACACATGTCCATGGATGCACCATAGGTGAGGAGTCAAGATGGTGATGCACTACTGTGTGCATCCCTTTGGGGCCCCAGGGAGGGGTGGGAGGGGCCGGGGCCCGGGGCCCGATGAGTGGAGAGGTCCAGAAGAGGTCTGAGCGTGTGGGAGGAGGGTGATGGTGTGTGAGTGTGTGTGTAATCTCTCTCCTCCACTCTCTGTCTCCTCTCTCTCCATCCCGTCGTCCCGGTCTAGAGGTAGCCATGAGTGCCCCACGTCGGCCCTCAAGTTCCCATGGCGACAGGTAATGGTCTGAAATACACACGCACACTCTGTATAGAGATGTACACATAATCTACTATACACGCACAGAAATACACACGCTATAGAGAAAAATACATAATGTACTATACACACACTGAGAAATACACACACAAACACACACACATACACATAAATACACACACACACACGCACACACACACACACACACACACTGTATAGAGATACAAACAAATGTACTCTACACACACACGCGCACACATACAAACACACACACACAGAGACAGGTGTACACAGGCCTGCACACAGTCCATTCTCCTTCTGTTTGCTTGCCAAGACTAAATGGTTGAGAGAGCCCAATTAATTGGGTGCTGAGCAATTCAGTTGTTACCTGGTTTCTGTGTTCTGCGTGTTCTATGTTCTGTGTTCTGGTTTCTGTGTTTTCTGTGTTATGCACTATGTGTTCTGTGTTCTGGTTTCTGTGTTCTATGCTCTATGTGTTCTGTGCTCTGTGTTCAGTGCGTTCTGTTTTCTGTGTTCTGTGTTCTATGTTCTGGTTTCTGTGTTCTGTGTGTTCTGTCTTCTATGAACTGTGCTCTGGTTTCTGTGTTTTCTGTGTTCCGTGTGTTCTGTATGTTCTATATTCTGTGTTCTGGTTTCTGTGATTTCTGTGTTCTGTGTTCTGGTGTTTCGTGTTCGTGTTCTTACATTTAAAATGCAGTGGCCTCTCTGACACTGTATTGGCAGCGTCTTAGTTAAACTATCATATCTTCTGCTGTGACTCAGATTGTGCCTTGCTTGCCAGACATTTGAGCAATCACATAAAGTGGAATATGGAAGTATTGCAAGTGATAGATTTTTTACTCCAATTCAACTCAAAGGATGTCCAATTAAAATAAACGTCCTTTGTCAGATTTACCCGCATTCTATGGCCTTTTGTAAAGACTGTGTCCCTCCCCTTACCCTGAGGAAAGCGAACAGACTCTTCTTATGTACTCTGCCAGGTTTAGCCTCAAGCTTTGGGACCGCAAGTCCTCCAAGCACATTCATCACCGAGAGTTGTTCAGTGACCTGTATGCATTCAATTGGTCTCAGGGGGATTTCTCTGCAGAGGATGCATGGTTTTGTATTCATTCTCTGCTTATTGTGTCCAAAACAATACATAAATCATCCCTCGATCTACCTCCACCACCATCATCTCCGCGTCCACCAACACCTCTACCATCCCGCCATCATTCAACCGCAACCTCCACCACCACCATAATCTCCCCCACCACCACCACCACCGCCACCTCCACCACCATCATTCCACCACCACCATAATCTCCCCCACCACCACCACCACCACCACCACCACCACCACCTCCATCTCCACCTCCACCGACATCATTCCACCACCACCATTATCTCCACCCCCACCACCACCACCTCCATCTCCACCTCCACCACCATCATTGCACCATCAACTCCACCACCACCACCACACTCTCCCTCCATCCTCTTTCATCTCAGCGCTGACCGGTGTTTCTCTGTCCCCTCCCTCCTCCCCCTCCCCCCCCCAGCCGGTCGTCCTGTGAGACGCTCCAGAAGAACAACAGCAGCAACTCGGGGGTCATCCTGGACATCTCCACCCTGAAGATAGCCGAGGAGGACTCAGGGGTTCCCCCTCTGCCCCCTCGCTACCGCTTCAGAGACCTGCTCCTCGGGGACCAGACCTCCCAGAACGACGACCGGTGAGGGGGGTGGGGGGAGCTTACACTGTGGGACACCCC
>NC_044058.1:26733442-26773442 GCF_902167405.1 Gadus morhua | reverse complement strand
TGGGTTCCTTCGGGAGCGATACGGGCCAGAGGTACGGCCACCGCAGATCCTGCACGGAGACATGCATGCTTCTCGATGCAGTCGGGCTGCAAACCTGTTGCCCGACTGCATCGAGAAGCATGCATCGCAAGGCAGTCGGGCTGCAAACCTGCAGCAGCAGCAGCCTCGTCCGCGTAACGTCAGCGGTGCCGCAGCGCATGCATGTGGCCCTAAAGTCTCCACAACAACTCGGTTGATGGATCATCCACGCTATAGTCTTGCTTTTTAATATGATACTGTCTCATCATCATATCCATCATTATCATCATCATCCTCGTCCTCATCAGCACCGTGACCATCATCATGTATAAAGCACCGAGTGTCACTGTCAGTAGGCTATCGAAGTTGATTCATCGGAGCGTAAAATGACATAACCCGTGTGCCCAAGCCCGGTGTCCCCATCATCCCGCTTCATTCCCAGCTGATTTAGCGCCCCTCGCTTTCATCATACTCACAATGCGTGTTAAGGATGCCTGTGTGTGTGTGTGTGTGTGTGTGTGTGTGTGTGTGTGTGTGTGTGTGTGTGTGTGTGTGTGTGTGTGTGTGTGTGTGTGTGTGTGTGTGTGTGTGTGTGTGTGTGTGTGTGTGTGTGTGTGTGTGTGCGTGCGTGCGTGTGTGCGTGTGTGTGTGTCCCACTGAGCATTCAATGGGATTCACGGCAGTGATCGTCTGTTACATCATTGGGGGGGATGCTGCATCGTAATTACAGATGAATGCGTTTGTGGTCGTGGTGCTTCAGCCGCTCTGCTGGAGGGAGTCGATGGCTGCGATTCATTGGAGGGTCTGCAATGCAAACTGTGTGTGATTTGTGGTCATCCCGCCGCTCAGGTGTGTCCATCTTCATGCACCAGTCATGCATTTGACGTTAGGACCAGAGAAAGGCTGGGATGTGATTGTCAAAGTAGGTTAATCATTTATAGTGATAATAATTCTGGTAAAGGTTAATTATATTGGTTCAGGGTATCTTTTGGAACCGTTTCAAAAAGTAACACACGGCAATGCAGTGTCAGTATTTATAGCATGCATCGTATCCACGCTTAGGAAGTATTAATTAATTTAATCTAAAATCAATTAGGAGGCAATTGTGAATTTATGGGTCAGCATAATTTTTATATCTTACAAGGTTCAACGTGAAAATGGAGATTTTATAATATCAAAGTTCCCTATGGTTAATATTTGTAAAACTTGTATGTAAAATATATGTCATACAATATATGTCTATAGTATGACATATATTGACCTACAGTTATGTAAATACCCAGTTCTCTTTTTTTAGTATAATAATCCCATAACTGGGTAAAAATAGTTCTGCTTCAAGGCTTCTCATTAATATGCATTTGGCATGCTCTAACACACACACACACACACACACACACACACACACACACACACACACACACACACACACACACACACACACACACACACACACACACACACACACACACACACACACACACACACACATTAGGTCCTGATTCAGAAGTAAATAGCATAATTTCACCCACAAGGCTAGCGTAGTTTATCCCACAAGGCCAGTGTAGTTTAGTCCACAAGGCTAGCGTAGTTTAACCCACTAGGGTAGTGTAATTTAAGCACCAAGGCTAGTTGAATTGAATCAACAAGACTAGTGTAGTTTAATCAAGAAGGCTAGTATAATTCAATATTTACCTTCTTATTTACTGGTATCTGAAGCGGCTGTGGTCATATTGTCAATGCCAACGTGCCTTCGAGGCCAAGCACCAGTCTTCCTTTTTCTAAAATAAGAGTACCTATAAATAGGGCACCGTGTTGTTGCCATGGTCTTCAGAACCCTGTACCCCATATTATTCAGCCGCGCAGAGGCATCTACGTTTGTGTGCCCGTGTGGTGTATAGTATAGCTCTCTACACCCTACCAGTCTATGGATGGATGGTTAAGTGGGAATGGAACCACCAACACTGGCGGCGTTAATGCCTTGCTCAACCAACTGGGAAGGCTCTGCAAATGTTATGGTAACCAGGCCCCAATGTGAGTCGTGCTGTGATTCTAGCAACATCCCAGTTAATGGAGACATGTATTACCGCAAAGTAACTGTTGTTGTTATTACACCTTTTGCCTTTTAGCATTTAATATATTCATATATGAATAATGTGGTAATGATATAAAAGCATATTCATATGAATTATGGGTGTGTTTTTTATGAGATGTTCTGCCATCCTGAGCAGGTGGAGGAACGGCTCTATGGCTGCCAAAACATTATCACTGATCACTGACTGGAAGGGCACATGAGGACACTACACGCATATGTCTTCATCTCATCATACCACGTACCTAAGGGCTCTCGCCACTGCATCCGTTGTTCCCGAGTAATTAGGATGAGGAATGAGAGAACAACGTGGCCCGCGGAACATAAATTGATTACATTTTACAGCTGCATCATTAGCACTTTTATGCATGCATTATTAATACGTGTATGTGGGGATCCAGCATGTAGAAGTGTGTACATAACGCCGAAGGGTGCACATAATTGTGATAATCCAGCGTTTATGTAGGAACCATTTTGATTCGTATGCCGTCGCCTGGAGATGTAGACTCCTGCAGAGCTGAGGAATACGATTTTGGGTGCATTGGTTGTTTTTGCACCATAAGACTAAAACAGTCATCATTTGTGTTCTCTAGACAATCAGTCTCACCTCCTCCTCTCTCTTCCTCCAAACGTTCCCTTATTCATCACGCCACCTCTCCATCTGTCTCCACCTATCTCCTCCATCTCCATCGACGGTCCCGGAGCAGAGCAGCCGGGCTGTCAGGACAGATAGGTTGGCCGGATGTTGCCTGGGAACAGAGTGCTTTAGATGGGAGATCAAATGTAATAAGGGTGTCCATCTGCCCGGCTGACAATGGGATAGGAGGCCGAGGTTAGGAGAGGAGGAGTGAAAGACAGGTATAACAGGACGAGATCATTGGAGGCGGGAGAGGCAGGTATCAGAGGAAGAGGTGATGGGAGAAGGAGTGAGACAGAATCGGAGGACGAGGTGATGGGAGAAGGAGTGAGACAGATATCAGAGGATGAGGCGATGGGAGGAGTGAGAGACAGATCAGAGGATGAGGCGATGGGAGGAGTGAGAGACAGATCAGAGGAGGGGGTGATGAGAGGAGGAGTGAGAGACAGATATCAGAGGACGAGGTGATGGGAGAAGGAGTGAGACAGATATCAGAGGATGAGGTGATGGGAGGAGTGTGAGACAGATCAGAGGAGGGGGTGATGGGAGAAAGAGTGAGACAGATATCAGAGGACGAGGTGATGGGAGGAGTGAGAGACAGCTATCAGAGGAAGAGGTGATGGGAGAAGGAGTGAGAGACAGATCAGAGGAGGGGGTGATGGGAGAAAGAGTGAGACAGATATCAGAGGATGAGGTGATGGGAGAAAGAGTGAGACAGATATCAGAGGATGAGGCGATGGGAGGAGTGAGAGACAGATCAGAGGATGAGGCGATGGGAGGAGTGAGAGACAGATCAGAGGATGAGGCGATGGGAGGAGTGAGAGACAGATCAGAGGAGGGGGTGATGAGAGGAGGAGTGAGAGACAGATCAGAGGACGAGGTGATGGGAGGAGTGAGAGGACTGAGAGACAGATATCTGTAGGCGAGGTGATGGGAAGAGGAGTGAGAGACAGCTATCAGGAACATCAACTGATTGATTACACCACCCTGTCATCTGTGAGTTACCGAGCCATGTTCTTAAAGCTGCTGTAGGTAAGAATTAAGAGCCATTATTTTAGTGTAATTGTTTTACAAATAGCCTAGCAACCTGTCAGCTATTATTCAGGGTAAAGTGCTGTGAGAATATCTCGTTCTAGTTTACTGTGCCTGCCTCTGTGTCTGACAATTTAGATTATAAACCACTCAGTGCTAATCTAACCAATCAGGACATCTCTTCCGTGATTGGTCGGGGAATCATATTTGATTGTCAATCAGATTTGTGTGAAATGCAACACTTCTAAGTGGTGGAGAAACTCCTCTCCATAGGGAGGGGGGACCAAAGTGGGAAGGGATTCCTTTGTGGATTAGTTTCGAAAACTTGCTCTCTTCCACTGTTTTCTGCTCGCTCTCTTTCGAGCAACGGAATCGTACCTGCAGCAGCTTTAATGTGAATAACCGGCCACCCTTGTTTCATCCTGGTTTTAAAGTTGTGTAGCAAATTGATCTTCATCATTACCATCACATTAGCCCGATGCACGACTAAACCATAGCATCTAACACAATACAACCACAACATTATATACAACTCTGTGACCCGGTGTACTAGACAGCATGGTTTCATGAATAACTCAGTGTTATTCCTGTCATTGATACAACACATCTAGTCTCAAGTGATTCCCCACGACGCTCCGAGGTGAGGAACACCCTACAGCCCTAACGGGAAGACCTTGAGAAGAGATTCACAAGGTCCTGATTATAATATCATTACAATAATGTTGTTTAAAGGAGAATATGTAAGAGGGAGCATTTCCATGTCCCCTGTTCAACGTTTCCCCAGTGATGCTACTGTTACATAAAATACAAGGGCGACTTCACAGATTCCTTTGAGGACAATATTATCTCTTACAAAACGTTTTTTTTCCCTCTGACTCCATCTTCCCTTCCATACATTATTTTGGGATTTCACTCGTAAGCACTTCCATACTGGTGCCCAAGCTTGGGGTTCAGAAACTGGAAACTGATGACACAGCACAAAATTCTCCCAGGTATTCTCCAAGGTGAAATACATGAGCGCAATCAAGCAGGACATGCTTCATACACTTTTTCCCATAAGCTTCATTTCAATTCACTTATTGTAGGAAAAAATGATGTTACGAAGCCCATATATTCATTAAATGGCATCAACATGTACACATGGTAGATCAATCTCATGTAACTACAGTGAGATCAGCTCTGTCTTCAACAAACCCAGAAAGCGTTTGCTTCTGCTCTGTTCATACCAGCCTCAGAACGTCTTGTTTCTCATTTGTGTGATCCTGTTTATTAATAGCGCCCTGGTTTCACGGTGCAATTACTCTGGGATTTGTATGGGAGAAGCTTTGATTCAATGCAGGGTGTTACATCGGTAGTTTGGGACAAATGGATGCTCAAGCTGTGTGGAACCACCCCCTCGTTAGGCTGAGTAGATGAAGAGATACCTGTCCTCCTCTTCCCTTTACTCCAAAGAAAGCTGGGACAGATTGAATAACCGTTGTGTACCATATCATTTGATATGCACGTATATTCAGTGCTCAGTGTGGGTAGGAAGCTCTTCTCTACAAGACAATCAAATGATTACAGCACACACCTCTTCCTGAGTGCTTCCGCATCGGTAAAGGAATATGAGTGATAGCGTGCACTCCGTTTACTCTCAGAGAACCGCATTCATCATTCATGAACAGATCATTATTGTCTCTTGTCTAGGTATATCTGTAGTCCAATGAAACCATTGATGTAAGCTACAGATGTTACTGATAGTCCACCTGATGCTGTGCCAGTCAAGCATCACACTATGGCTCCTACTAAGTTCCTACTGATATGCTCGGAGGATTAAGGATAGCCTTTATTCCTGAACGCAGTTCCTAGTTGAGATGTTCGCATCCCGGTTGGGGACTTAGGAAGGAGGAAGTGGATTTGAAAGAGAAAAGACTACAAATCCCAGCCAGCCTTGAAACTACTGCAGACCCATGTGACACCTGGATGTATTCGCTCCTCAAGGACTTATGGTCAGAGTTGTCAGCGAGCGGAGCTGTAAGTTGAGTCTTCGTCTGGCAGCGGAGTTTATCCATCCTGTTTGACCCATCTCTTTCTGCCACTCACCCTATGTTTGCTGTCGAAGGTCTAGCGTTAGAAGGTGAGGCTGATTTTACTACCTGGCTCTCTCTCTTTCCATCTCTCTCTCTATCCCTCTCTCTGTTTCTTTAGGAACAACAAGTAATGCGGAATAGTCACAGGGATGCAAAGTACATGGATGATAGGACTGTCTGCTGCTTAGATGTCCTCGAGTCTCAACAGATGCGTTGTTTACATGCTGCCTGTAGTGAGGATAATGGGAAGTTTGTGTGACGGGTGTGCGTGTGTACGTGTGTATGTTTGTGTGTGTGTGCGTGATTGTGTGTGTGTGTGTGTGTGTATGTGTGTGTGTGTGTGTGTGTGTGTGTGTGTGTGTGTGTGTGTGTGTGTGTGTGTGTGTGTGTGTGTGTGTGTGTGTGTTTGGGTCTGTGTTTGTGTCTGTGTTTGTGTGTGTGTGTGTGTGTGTGTGTGTGTGTGTGTGTGTGTGTGTGTGTGTGTGTGTGTACGTATGATCCTACATCACCTTATCAACATGAAGTAAATACTGAATGTCTGCACACATAAAGATAGCCTCTTTATAGCTCATCATAATTATAAACGAGTTGCCAGACAACCAGACACAATCTTTGCCAATCGCATGGTAGGATGTACTATGTACTTTATTATGCCTCTTTCCTTTCCACATCAAGGATTTATCTTCTGTGTGTGTGTGTGTGTGTGTGTGTGTGTGTGTGTGCGTGGGCGTGGGCGTGGGCGTGGGCGTGGGCGTGTGTGTGTGTGTGTGTCAGTGTGTTTGTGGATTGTATATGGTAAACAATGTGATCTTAATGTGTCAAATGATAAACACAAAGCTCTGACCAAAGTCAGATTTAGAAAAACAAGCATCTAGGAAGGCTTAGAGGGTTTCGATCAACAGAATCATCTCTAACACAAGTACATATCACAAGTCTATAATAGACTGGATGCTTATAGACCCATATATCTATAATCAATAATTACTTTAAAATCCAATGCATTCGGGCATGGCTGTGTGATTGGTGGAGGCTTGTGGTTAGTTCTCCATCCCGGCCACCTGTGGTTCCCCCTGGACTGCCCGCTCTTAGTCTGTGGTTTGGGAGAGTCACAGAAGCTTATTTCCTAATGTGTTTACTACAGCAAAGGCCCCCGCAGGCCCCTCAGAGCCCACTCCCAGCACCTAATGCACATCCCGTTTAGCCCGTTTATCTCTGTTTAAGTGGGTCTCAGACTCCAGACCCGGAGATGGTTCCTTTGTGGTCTCGGCGGTGGTGGTGCTCTGATGTGGATATGGATTCGATCTCTGTCCTCGTGCATCGCGTCGTCTCTCGTGTCCGTCTATGTTGTCCTGAATCTGACGCTTGTTCGAGATGCGTGATCCGTCTTTGTCGTCAAAGATTGGCTGAATCTCAACCGCTTTTCATGCTAACAACAGTCCAAACTATTTACTCTTGACTGAATGAACGTGTGGATGTAAACATGCTTATTTTCCCACCTTCTCTTTCGGTTGAAGAGCACTACTACAGTGAGAGCAGCAGCACACTCGTCCATTCATTCCAGACTCAACCATATCGATCCTCATAAACATCATCATTCTGTTACGTTATGTTTCCCTCAGACCTTTCTCCTCCAATCACTGGAATGAAAACAGTGTGTGTTTCTCGAGCCGTGAGTGTTCAAGTGTCTCTCTAGTGTGAAGTGAGACCTCATTACAGCGACTCGTTCCGCAGCAGAGGGGGCGTGTCCAGTGATCCCCTGTGGTTTGCATTCACATCGCTCCGTTGGTTCTGTGTCGTGATAGGGGCGGGACTATAACCTGGCACGTGTGCTCTGTGATGCAGGCCTTCCTCACAGCTGTTCCTCTCATCTTGTCCTCCTTCCTCCCCCCTCTGTCTCTGTCTCTCTGTGTCCCCCTGTCTCTTTCTCTTTGTTTCTCTCTGTCTGTCTGTCTGTCTGTCTGTCTGTCTGTCTGTCTGTCTGTCTGTCTGTCTGTCTGTCTGTCTGTCTGTCTGTCTGTCTCTGTCTGTCTTTCTCTCTCTCTCTGTCTCTCTCTCTTTTCCTGTGTACTCTGTCTCTGTCTCTCTGTGTCCCTACGTCTCTCTCTCTCTCTCTCTCTCTCTCTCTCTCTCTCTCTCTCTCTCTCTCTCTCTCTCTCTCTCTCTCTCTCTCTCTCTCTCTCTCTCTCTCTCTCTCTCTCTCTCTCTCTCTCTCTCTCCCCCTTTCTCTCTCTCTCTACCTTTCTCTCTCTCTCCTCTGTGTGTGTGTGTGTGTGTGTGTGTGTGTGTGTGTGTGTGTGTGTGTGTGTGTGTGTGTGTGTGTGTGTGTGTGCGTGTGTGTGTGTGTGTGTGTGTGTGTGTGTGTGTGTCTCTCGGCCCCCCTGTGTGCTGTTACAGGTATCAAGAGGAGTACAGCATGGACTCCACCAACGCCCAGTAAGTCCCCGTCTGCATCATGCTTGCATGGCATGGCAACGGGAATCAAACCGTGCACACTGACACACTCGTTATTTAATCAAATTTTCATCTGATCGATGTTATCACGTTTGTAATTGTAATCAGGGTTGCTTGTTCACTGATTTGTGATCTTGTTGAGGAATTCAAATCCAATCACGACAGGGGTGACTTGCAGCCTACCTTGTGAAGGGTTGGGCATGTCTGTTGTGACACTGCTGCATGAAGTTAACAGAAAAAGCCATCTCCAGGGGTTCACGTGTCAACGTGTCAGTGTGTCTCCTTGTAGGGCTCCTGTGTGTCACAACAGATGAGGCAGGGAGCGTTGACGCCGTTTGAGTTCTCCCCTCGGCCTAATGAGCATGTCACATCAATCCCGTAAACGACTGGAAATGCATACATTAGAGTCATATATTGAAGTCAACATGATATATGAGGGAGAAAAGGAAATTGTGAAAAAGTTCTCGTTCTGGACCATCATGTAAACGAACTGCATTTATACTGCGCTTTTCTAACCAGTGGCCACTAACAGTTTTTTAAAATGATTGCCTGACATTCACCAATTCATCCACACACTGACGGCGGTGTCAACAATGCAAGGCGATAGCCAGCTCGTCGGGAGCAGTTAGGGTGAGGTGCCTTGCCCAGGGACACCTCGACACTCGGACCAGCAACCTTCGGGTTACAAGTCAACAAGCATTACCTCCTGAGGCACTGCCGCATCATGTCAGAGTGATGTTGAAGAATCTCGTCATCTCCTCTCAACTGCATCACTGACAAAGCGTTCACACTCTACACGTGCGTCGACGGATCTCATTGACTTTTGCATGGGGCGTTCTCGAAGTGCATTGTGGGTCAATCCGTTCCGTCGGCTCCGTCGCCTGCGTCAAAGTTGAGAAATGTTCAACGTTTCACGCGGCAAAGGATCCGTCGGCCAATCAGATCACCTCACCCATACGCCGGACACGCCCACCGTCATCCGTCGACGGACATGTACAACGTGAACGCGGTGTAAGGCGGAGCGTGAATATGGAACCAGGGTGATTGATCCACGTGAGACAGCTCGATGCGCAGTACGTTGTTATTCCTGGCAGCGGGTGACTCCAGAACAAAGCAGACGGCCGCGGCGTCCCCCCCCTGACGCACTGCCTTTGTTTCCCTGCACCCTTCACGCTGCCCTGTGGGAAGGAGGCTAAGTGTGCATACGTGCGTGCGTGCGTATGTGCGTGTGTGAGTGCGAAAGTGCCTGCGTGCGTGCCTGTATTGAGGCTGACGTCCTCTCAAGGGCCTCCTCAGAGCATCATGCATGTGGTTGCTTATGAGCGGTGCCAGGTCTCCAGGGACGACCCCAGCAGTTGTTCCTCTGGGGGGGGGGGACACTAAGTAAGTGGTGGAGCTGAACCCACAGAGTCTTCCCGGTCCTCGTCAGGGCTCTGCCAACATGTGTGCTTCTTCTCCTGTCAGACTGCATGTACAGCTTTGTACAAACACTCAAGGCTGACGCACGGCTCTGTTCCCGTCTACGCCGGGGAAGGGCCAGCCTGCTCCACACTGCCCCTCTCTGCGATCACCACAGTACGGTAATCTGTGCTCCACGATGTCAGCGAGCAACCGTTGTGTAGGCCGCTGCGGCGACTTTTAGGGTGGGGTGTTGTGATGTAAACAGCAGAGGGGAGGCCAAACAAACGGCTGGGCTGGACCGGCGGATTTAACATCCCGAAGAGCAGCACAATGTCTGCTCTTGAATGGGTCTGGGGGCTTGATATATTCCTAGGAGTCTCCGCCAGCCTTGGTGACAGGCCTGCACATGAGATCCACCATGTTCAGAGCGCCGAGCTGGTCGGAGGGACCAGCTACTGAGACACACTCGCAGATCTAGGCTGACCATTCAATGATAGGGGACGACCATCATGTTGAGCTCTTGTATGACCAGACACTGCTGTGTAGGTGTGTGTGTGTGTGTGTGTGTGTGTGTGTGTGTGTGTGTGTGTGTGTGTGTGTGTGTGTGTGTGTGTGTGTGTGTGTGTGTGTGTGCATGTGCGTGTGATGACCCTTACACTCCATATCAAAGCGTATGTTATGACTTTATGGAGAACTACACACCAGGCTACGAGTCTACACCAGTACATCGACCTGATTGCTCAGAGTTGAGCTGCAGCTGTATTGTCTATTCCCAGTTGCCCTGGCAACCCGTCTAGCACATAACCCACTGTTTTTCTCTTGTTTAAGTTTGACCGCATCCTAAATTGAACATGATATTTTTAAATGACACACTTACCGCATGTACCCTTGAACAAATCTCTTGCATCATCCCCACCCCAGCTCTCCCATAATGAGATTGAACAAGGCTGCACATTGCAGGGTTCATGGACAGTTAATGGACAGTACATTAAGGGCAGTGCCCGGAGTAACCAGAGACGTCTGGGTCTTGTCTGAGGAACTTTATGCAGTCGTGGGTACTTGCCTGGTTTCAATGTGTGAGGGCTTATGTTCTGCGTCTCATGGCCATCCCACGCAACAGCAGCACACTGTGTCACGCTGTGTTGTGTTCTGAAGAATCATGCAGGGCTAGACCCAAACACACACACACACACACACACACACAAGTGCAAAACACAGACTCACACACACACGCGCGCAAAACACAGACACACACACACATGCGCAAAACACAAACACACACACACAGACACACACGAGCATGAAACACACATACATACACAGACACACAAACATACACTGACACACAAAACACACACACAAGACGAAGGCCCCGTCCACACGAAGCCGATTTCATGGCGAAACCGCAAAGGTCTTGTACGGTTCGGCCTTCCGTCCACACGAAGCCGGCGAATCCGTTGACCGAAACCGCAAACTTCTGAAACCACCCTCGGAGGTGGTTTCAAATCTACCCGGTTTCGTTTTGGATTCGGGTGGACGCCTGAAACCGACTGAAACCGTAAACCATGACGTCATCGCCCCACCCCTCGACCCTCTAGCCAATGACTGTTAAGCCCGCAGAGTCTCAGTACTCACAACGACAAGGATTTCTTTAGCAGAAGCAGCGCCCCTTATGGGCCTGGAATGTGTACTACAGCGTTTCTACAGATCTACCCGGTTTCGCTTGGCTTTTTGTGGACGGGGCCTAACATGTGGAAGAATGTACCTCAATTGATGCATTGATGGTGCATTGATGATGATGAATAGGGTAGATAAGGTTATAGTAACTATGTCTCTCTCTCCCCTGCTCTCTCTC
The DNA here is from genome assembly GCF_902167405.1 of Gadus morhua. Taxonomy (NCBI): domain Eukaryota; kingdom Metazoa; phylum Chordata; class Actinopteri; order Gadiformes; family Gadidae; genus Gadus; species Gadus morhua. The sequence goes on along the minus strand of NC_044058.1, from coordinate 26,761,887 downwards.
TTTTTCTCTTTCACACTCTAACTCTCACTCTCTCATGCTCTCTCTCGCTCTCTCTCTCTCTCTCTCTCTCGCACGCTCTCTCTCTCGCTCTCTCCCTCACTCTCTCCCTCACTCTCTCTCCCGCTCTCTCCCTCACTCTCTCCCTCACTCTCTCTCTCGCTCTCTCCCTCACTCTCTCCCTCACTCTCTCTCTCACTCTCTCTCTCTCTGTCTTGCTCTCTCTCTGCTCATTTTTCTTTGTCTCCATCTATTTTTTAACTGCACCCTTAGGGAAAGGCTTGAGGCTTATTATTATTGCTCTGTTCCTCTGTAACCCTAATCCCTCTCCTACCGCCCGCACCACTATATCCTCACCTCCCCTCTCCTCTCCTTTCTTCTCCTCCACTCCTCTCTCTTCTCCTCTCCTCCCCTCTCTCCTTTCCTCTCCCTTCCTCTCCTCTCTCCTCTCTCTCCTCTCTCTACTCTCCTCCCCCTCCTCCCCCTCCTCTCCTCTCTCCCCTCTCCTTTCTCTCCTCCCCTCTCCCCCGCCACTCCTCTCCTCTCTCTCCTCTCCTCCCCCCTCTACTCTCTCCACTCCCCTCCTCTCCTCTCTCCACTCTCCTCTCCTCCCCTCTCCCCCTCCTCTCCTCTCTTCTCCCCCCTCTCCTCCCTTCTCCTCTCCTCTCCTCTCCTCTCCTCTCCTCTCTTCACTCTCCTCTCCTCTCCTTTCCTCCCCCTCCTCTCCTCCCCCTCCTCCCCCTCCTCTCCTCTCTCCACTCCTCTCCTCTTCCGTTTCCGGTGTGAGTGTGAGCGGCGGTGGTGGGGGTGCGAGTGGCGCGGAGTTTTGAATTGTTTGCTGTCCCTTTTTCACGGTTTTCCCTGGTTTCTCCGTCTGTTCTATGTGCATGATCAGGTAAGATTTATCAATATCTTTACTGTGTTGGCGAGTGATCAGTGGTTGTGTCGGGAGGTTTTCGGGAGGAATGGCGTCCCCCGAGACGCCACCTCCGTCTATTCGGCAGGGAGTTAGGATAGTCCCGCCGGATAGTAGCGTTACTGTGGAGGAAGTTCTGTTGGCTGTCGGTGAGCAGGTAGGTCATGTTAAATTATCTTTTGCATCGAGAATGAATAAAGCAGTGGTTGTGTTCCTGAAAGAAGAGCCCCTCGTGTATCAGCTGGTAGAGAGTGGCGTGTTTATTAGGGACCTATTCGTGCAGGTCTCCCCGCTGTCGGTTCCCTCCACGCGGATCACCGTGTCAGGTGTTCCGCCGTTTATACCGAACGAATTGTTAGAGAACGAGCTCCGTAGGTTTGGCAAGTTTGCCGGTGGATTTAAAACGGTGAGTTTGGGATGTAAGGATCCCAAACTGAAGCACGTGCAGTCTCTGAGACGGCAGGTGTTCATGTTCCTGGACTCGCCGACACAAACACTCGATGTATCGTTCAGAGTGAAGCACGGTGATGGGTTTTATATGGTGTACGACAGCTCAGGACAGTTCAAATGTTTTGAGTGTGGAGATGTGGGACATAAACGCTTTGCGTGTCCACATAGACAGCAGGGGGCGGCTCGCTCCGCTGATGCGGCGGACGGCTCCGTTCGGTCCGCGGCTGGCGGGTCGGGTAGTGGGTCTGCGGTTGTCGGGTCCTGTGTTGAGCCTGCGGCTGGCGAGTCCGCGGCCGGCGAGTCCGCGGCCGGCGGGTCTGCGGCTGGCGAGTCCGGTGCTGGTTCCGCGGCCGTGTCCGCGGCTGGTGAGTCCGGTGCTGGGTCCACGGCTGGTGGCTCCAGTGCTGGCGCCGCGGTCGCGGATGCGGGTGCGGATCCCGGTGCTGTGAACGTGGTAGCCGGTGTCACTGGTTCGGTGCCTCATTTTGAGGAGGTTGACTTAGATAGTGAGGAACAGAGCGATCCTAAGAAACAGCAGGCTCCTGTGGCTGCGGAGAACCTGAGCAGTTCTCAGTCTGCAGGCACTGAAGCAGCTTCCACAAGTTGTACAGGCAGAGATCCCACTGTGATCACCACTGAAGGAAAGGGTATTTCAAGTAGTCAGGCATCCTGTGAAGGGGAGGACATGGAGTATGACTCTGAGTCGGATACAGTATCTAGCATAGGTGAAGCTTCCAAGAACACAGATCTCTTTTCTTTGGAGGAAATAAATCATTTTCTGGATGTGACATTTAAAAAGTCTGTTAGACTGAATGACTACTTCAGTGACACTGAAAAGTTCATCAGATCGGTTGATGTACTTAAAAGATTGGTCGGGTTTGACCTCTTGGATGAAAAGAAACGCTTTCGCCTCAAAAAGCATATTACAATTCTGAGGAAAGCGAAAAAAGGTAAAACTGCTAAGAAGACTAAAAAAGTAACATGATCATGTACCACACGGTGTTTTTCCTCTTTTACTGTTTCTTGTTTTGTTCTTTGTATCTGTTTCTCTTCTCTGACCTCTATGCAGAGCCTTAAAATAGGGTCCTTGAACATCAATGGTGGAGGGAGAGACAGACAAAAAAGGGCATTAATCTCTGAAGTCGCCACTCAAAAAAGGGTTGATGTGCTGTTTTTGCAGGAGACGCATACTACTCCAGCAGACGAGATAGATTGGGGTTTATGGTGGGAGGGTTCATGTACCCTTAGTCATGGCACCAACCTTAGTGCAGGGGTAGCTGTTCTGTTCAGAAAAGATGCCAATGCAAAGGTTCTATCCTCTACTGAGGTGGTGAAGGCAGGGGCGTAGGAACGTGTTTAACATTGGAGGGGACACATATCGGAAACCTGACAGATTCATTGATGGTTCGAAGAGAAATATGTCATAAATGAACTACACTGCAAAACATTCACAAATGTATTTTATTATTCTAAAAATATACATTTGTAAAGGAAAACACATTTTGAATGGCAGTATTGAACTGATACATATCAAATCAATTATTTAATTGCAGGCCTTATCATACAGTTTTGTAGACTGATAAATAACATGTGAAAAATATTGATCTAAATTTGAATTTGTATTTTCTGAATACCTTTTCTTTTCTTAGTTGTAGACTATCTTATGCCTCAATGAACACACAGGCAAAGGTTAAGGTTAAAGGGAAAAACAGCATCAAGAATTTTAACATATACACCAACGGTTCTATCAACATCCTTTCTGTACCGACAGCGATATATTGATGCACTTCTTATGACAAATGTACTTATTGTAAGTAGCTTTGGATAAAAGCGGCTGCTAAATGCCCTAAATGTAAACGTAAATGTAACTTGTTTTTAATCTCGAGTAGGCCTATGTGATATTATTCGAACATTTCCACTAACTGATTGGTGTGTGAAGGCAAACGAAAACGACATTAGAATGGATGTAATGAACTGATAAATATAAATTAGTGTGTAGAACTGATACAAATAAAAGCTAGATAGCACTGTAGTGTTATCCAACAGTGTCAAACGTGCCGTGACACACAAAAGGTTGAAAAACTATGGCCTAGGCAAAAGAGACAAAATGTTTTCTTCTCCTGTCATTTGCAGCCACGAAATGCTTGCAAATTGACTTCTTGTCAGTAAGTCAAGTCTATCCTGATGGACATGACAGACAGCAACATGGTTGAGTCTGTTTTGAGACATTGTGGACCGGAGCCAGGTTTTGAGCCTGCGGAGGACACTAAAACTTCTCTGCTATTCTACTGCCGTCTTTTCATTTTAACAGCTCTAACCTGTTGCGTTAGCTGCAGACACCCGCATCTCAAACAGTCTGAGCCGTTGATGGGATGCGGCAGCTTATGGCTGTCTTGCGAGACAACCGTATTCACGCGAGATCACGCGATTAGAGTTGCAGGCTGGCAGCGATCAGCAGCGGTGACAGCGGCGCTTACGTCCCCGATGGAAAGCAGGCAACTATTCTTCTAGGCAGCGATTCGAAGGCGTTTCCAGCCTGAAGTCCTTATAACTTCCAACCGCCCCCAACCCTACGCGCTGCCATACATGGGGCAGGTGACAAGACGCTGTGTTGCGCTTTCAAAATAAAAGCGAGTAAAATATAAAAAATATATATATATATTTTGCGGTATAATTTTTGGGGGGGACAAATGCGCCTGTCTCGAAAATTGGAGGGGACACGTCCCCTCCGTCCCCCCCGGTTCCTACGCCCTTGGGTGAAGGGTAGGCTTTTGATAGTCAAGGCGGAAATAGAGGGCTCTGTGTTCTGCTTTGCTAACATTTATGCCCCAAATCGAGGATCGGAAAGAGTGGGTTTTTTCGCCCTGCTGGAAAGTGAGGTGGGGAATTACCAGCATGATCATTTCATCTTTGGCGGGGATTTTAATTGTACCCTGGACTTTACTATAGACAGGACAAGTGAGGAACCCCACCCACAGTCATCCCAGAGCCTTAGCGGTGTCATCGCACACCTGGATCTGTTGGACACATGGAGGGTAAAACATCCCCAATCCAGACAATACACATGGGTGAGGGTCCGCAATAACAGGGTAAGTGCAGCTAGGCTAGATAGGATCTACATTTCCAAAATTCTTAGCTCTAGATTAATCAAAAGTCACATAAGTCCAGTTGGCTTTACTGACCATCACTATGTTAGCGTAGAGTTGGTCATTTCGCCAGGTGAAAGGGTGCGGTCCTACTGGTCTTTTAACAGTAAACTTCTGCAGGACCGTACTTTCTGCAAAAGCTTTGAGAATTTTTGGCAGCAGTGGAAATCTAGGAAATCAGATTTTGTTTCTTTGAAGCTGTGGTGGGAAGTTGGCAAGGCCCAGATTCGTGTTTTTTGCCAGCAATATACCTCTCACTCGACTTCTAGGATAAAGGCAGCAATTCAGGAGCTTGAAGTCAGTATTAGGAACATTGAAAAGGGGTCACATAGGGTTTTGGATCCCACCACGGGTCATCGGCTGCAGGAGAAGAGATTGGAGTTGAGCTCCCTCCTGCAGGAGAGAGTGAAGGGAGCTCTTGTCAGGTCTCGCTTCCTCCAGCTAAAGGATATGGATGCCCCAAGCTCTTTCTTCTTCAATCTGGAGAGATCGGTGGCACAGAGGAAGCAGATGACCTGCCTTAAGCTTCCTGGAGGCAGGGTGACTACCAGTCCGGGTGAGATGAGGACCCATGCGATGGATTTCTACGCGGACCTCTTCGAGGCAGAACAGTGCAGCATGGAGTGCCGCGAGGAGCTCCTGGAGGGACTTCCTCAACTCATCCCAGGAGAGAAAGCTGCTCTGGACTCTGAGCTAACTCTGGACGAGTTGACAGCCGCCGTCAATCAGATGGCATCAGGGCGGGCACCAGGGATTGATGGTCTCTCCACTGACTTTTACAAGCGGTTCTGGAATATCCTTGGACATGATTTACATGGGGTTTTATTGGAGTGTTTCGGAACAGGATCGCTTCCTGTCTCGTGTCAGCGAGCTGTGCTTTCCCTGCTTCCCAAGAAAGGAGACCTGGCCTTACTTAAGAACTGGAGGCCGGTTGCTCTCCTTTGCACGGACTATAAGGTGCTTTCCAGAGCCCTATCCAACAGACTTAAGGACATCCTGGGAATACTTGTACATACAGACCAAAGTTATTGTGTACCTGATAGGAAAATTATGGACAACATTTTCCTTATTCGAGATATTATTGATGTGTGTAGATCTCATAATGTAGATTTTGGTATTGTTTCTTTGGACCAAGAGAAGGCCTTTGATAGGGTGGATCACTCTTATTTGTTTTCTGCACTTAAGGCTTTTGGTATAGGTGATGGTTTTCTGGCCTGGATTGGTTTATTGTATAGTGGTGCTCAATGTATGGTAAGGATGGGGGCAGGGCTGAGTCGGCCAATCCCTGTTCAGCGAGGGATAAGACAGGGTTGTCCTATCTCCGGTCAATTATATAGCCTAGCTATTGAGCCCTTGCTGTGCATGTTGAGAGGTCGGCTCAGTGGTCTCTCACTGCCGGGGTCCAATAATTTTGATCGTCCACTTACTGTTTCTGCGTACGCAGACGATGTTAATATTTTTGTCTCCAGCCAGGGGGATGTTCAGTGTTTGCAGGATACCCTGTCCCTGTTTGAAAAGGCCTCATCTGCTCGGGTGAACTGGGCAAAGAGTGAGGCCTTGTTGGTGGGACAGTGGAGGTCTCAGGCAGTGCCCAGTCTGCCTGGAGGTCTTGAGTGGGGGAAGGAAGGCCTGAAAGTGTTGGGAGTATTTTTGGGCACTGAGGGGTTTCAAAATAAGAACTGGGAGGGCGTTAAGGAGAAAGTGGACGCTCGGTTGTCTAGATGGAAATGGGTGCTACCCCAGCTGTCGTATAGGGGAAGAGTTCTGGTGGCCAATAACCTGGTCGCCTCGACTCTTTGGCATAGGCTGATTGCTCTGACGCCACCGAAAGGCCTGATGGAGGACGTTCAGCGAGTCATCCTGGACTTTTTCTGGTCTGGCCGGCACTGGGTCCGGGCAGCAGCACTCTACCTGCCTGTGGCTGAAGGGGGGCAGGGACTGATTAACATCCAGGCGAAAATTGCATCTTTTAGACTTCAGACTGCACAAAGGCTGCTGTATAATTGCCGGCCAAGCTGGTTTGACGTAGCTCGTTTGCTGCTGAAGAGAGCTGGGCGATTGGGCTACGATAAACAGCTTTTCCTTCTACAGCTTGAGGATGTGGACTTAACTGGACTGACACCTTTCTACAGTTCGGTATTGCAGGCATGGCAGATTTTTAAGGCTGCACGTGCCACAAATGAGACTCCGGGCATGTGGTTGTTTGAGGAACCTTTGTTTTATAATGACCTCATAAGGACTCAAACACTGCAATCTGCCAGCCTGCGAGCCTGTCTTAGAGAGGCTAGCTGCACCAAGCTGGGCCATCTGATGAAGATGACGGCAACATCTGTGGACGCCTTGAAAGAGGGAAGTAACATCACCTCCATCAGGTTGATCAGCAGAGTTGTGGAGGAAGTCTGTGCTGCCCTGCAACAACCTCTGAGAGAATTTGCAAAAAACCGCACTTTGTGTGACCAGTGGAGCGAAGAGGGAGAGTACAGTTTCCCCGCTCTGTATATCATCCCAGTTGTGGGGGAGTGGCAGGAGGGAGGAGGTCAGCTGCTGTCTCTCACAACCCCACACCTGGAGACTTTTCAGGCTGCAGGGAAGAAGGATTTGTACCAAATCTGCTCCAAGGTTTTGAACCTGCGCTCTTTGGCAGGCTTGCAGGAGTCGAGGTGGACAGATTTTTTTGGTCCAGACGTTTCCCCGAAAGGCAGCTGGCGGTCTTTGTACAAGCTGCCCGTTGAAAAACGGACAGCAGATCCCAGTGGAGGATTGTACATGGAGCAATAGCTACCAACAGGTACAGAGCGCACCTGGATCCAGAGCAGGGGGTGGAGTGTATTTTCTGCTCTCAGATTGAGACCCTGGGGCATTTATTCGTTCAGTGTCCTCGGCTGACAGTATTGTTTGAGCTTTTAAAAAAGTGGTTTCAGGGTCTAGGGGAGAATTTTTCTTTTGAATTGGTTATTTTTGGCCCAAAGTACTGTGCTCTGAAGAAAAATGTACACACATTGGTGAACTTTTTATCGGGTTCTGCCAAGTTGGCCATCTGGCTAACACGCAGGAACCGGGTTCAGAGTATTGGTAGTGTGGAGCCGGTGCTGGTTCTGAAGGGCCTGCTGAAGGCCCGACTGAGGGTGGAACATGCCTATTATCAAATGATGGACGATATGCAGGGCTTCAGTCACATATGGGCTGTTGGAGGGGTCTTATGCTCTGTGGGGGGTGTAGGAGAGCTGAATGTAAGTTTCTGATTAGAGAAACACGTTTTCTGTTTGTTGTATTTTAGGGATGTTTCTGTTTTGGTTCTGTTTTGTTTTTTGTTTTTTTGCATTGCTGAAGTGATGATGGGACAGTGATCTGTTTTCTCCTTGCAGTTGTGCAATAAAGGGATTTTAAAAACCAAAACCTCCCCCTCCTCTCCTCTTCTCCCTCTCCTCTCCTCTCCTCTCCTCTCCTCTCCTCTCCTCTCCTCCCCCTCCTCTCCTCTCCTCTCCTCTCCTCTCCTCCCCCTCCTCCCCCTCCTCTCCTCTCCTCCCCCTCCTCCCCCTCCTCTCCTCTCCTCCCCCTCCTCTCCTCTCCCCTCCTCCCCCTCCTCTCCTCTCCTCCCCCTCCTCCCCTCTCCCCCTCCTCTGTACATTAAGTCAGACTGAGCAGCATTCCCCAGTGCTGCTGCACCACAGAATGTGTTTTCCCACCTCTGCTCATTAAGACCCACAACAGCCCGACCTCTTAATGCACCAGAGCGCTGATGAGGAGGGCGCCGGGGACGTTTTAGTACCCCTGCACACATTCACCCCAGTGGGGCGGGGGCGGACGTCAGTGGTGTGGTATTAGTGGTGATCAAATGGATTTAATGGTGCTCCAGCACGATCTTTGAAGCTTGGATATTTTTGAGCATCACGTCTAATGGTGTGTTTGTACCGTTATAAGTTAATGTCCCTGTATCGTTTTTTTGGAATAACATGTTTTTGTTTTGGATTATTAAATAGCTTATTTTAAAATAAGTGGAATAACTGGAAAATGGAGCAGCATGAAAACAGACGTGTTATTAACAGCTCTGCAGGTGTTCTACCAGAGGAGGTATTAAGCAGACCGCAGTATTGACAGTGACAGTGGTGGACGGCTTCATGAAGTAGACCAGCGCCTGGCAGCTGACAGGGTAGTACGGGCTCTATGGGGGAGATGTCAGCCGAGTGGGTCTGTGGTCCACAGACGCTCTCGTTCTGCTGGGGGACAGGACGCCCTGCAGGAGGCTCCAGGCGGGGAGACATTTGTGTTGTCTCCTCTCCCTGGGGTCCCCGTCACCCACGGAAGGGTATCTGCCATGACAGAAACCGACATCACATGGATAAAAGTCTGATGTTATGTGTTATGGATGTGTGTGTCTGTGTGTTTGTGTTTTTAATGTATTGCCGCTTGAGGCAGTGATATCATTACTGTGCATGTGTGTGTGTGTGTTTGTGTGTCTGTTTGTTTGTGTTTTTAATGTATTGCCGCTTGAGGCAGTGATATCATTACTGTGCATGTGTGTGTGTGTGTGTGTGTGTGTCTGTGTATGTGTGTGCATGCGTGTGTGCATGTGTGTTTGTGTGTTTGTGTGTGTGTGTGTGTGTGCGTGTAAAAAGCTTTACCTTATTAAAGACCGAACGCCATGCTGATGCTAAAGCGTGTTTGTGTTGTGATGAAGCACATGAATCAGCTAGTAGCTACCTTTATGGGGTGAAACAAAAAATGGTGGTCTATAATTCACACACCTTATCGAAGAGCAGTGGTAGTGTCACTGAACTGTAGAAGTTGACTGACTCTGTCTATCTCTCTCTCTCTCTCTCTCTAGCTCTCTCTCTCTCGCTCTCGCTCTCGCTCTCGCTCTCCCTCCCTCCCTCTCTCTCTCTCTCTCTCTCTCTCTCTCTCTCTCTCCCTCCCTCCCTCTCTCTCTCTCTCTCTCTCTCTCTCTCTCTCTCTCTCTCTCTCTCTCTCTCTCTCTCTCTCTCTCTCTCTCTCTCTCTCTCTCTCTCTCTTTTGCGTGTGGTCTGTGGTTTTTATCACTTGCTCTCGGACATAACTTAAACCACAGCAGGAAGTTATGAAGCATAACAGATTTAATGTATCATATAATAGTGGTCTCCTGCCACCCTTCACTCTCATGTAGAATAGTTAGTTTGGTTGTTATCATAATGATCAACCTTTTATAGTTTTCCAAAACAACCAGGGGAGTATCCCTCGCCAGCCTGTGAAGGGGGGATCTAGGGTCTTCCACAGAGCCTCCAGAGATGTTCTCTGGTATGGGGGGGACCACTGAGGTACCGGTCCACCTGTTGGCATCATCCAGAAGCAGGTGGTGTGTGGTGATCTACACACCTGGCCGTGCGGGCGCTCATGTCCTCCAGGTTGCAGGTCCCACACCAAACACCCCCTTCTTAAGGGACCGCAGGGGACGCTGTGTCCTACCTGTGAGATAGCTGACGACAGAGGAACTGGTCTGAACCGGTCAGACACGTCGGAAATTAGGATCGGAGGTTCAAGATGCAGACAGAGCAGATGGCTCGGCCTCTGGGGCGGAACGCAATTAGACCAATTCTAGAGAACAAATTGTTTTAAATATTTGAGTGAAACGGTGTGAAGTGGGGAGAAAGGGTCGCGTGAGTTGAAAGCCAGATGCGCTGTACGCAGGATGTGGCGTGTGTTGACTGCTCCTACAGGAAGCTCAGCGCAGCTGTCTGCTCGTGAGAGGAAGTGGCGGCATCTCTGTAGTGAGTTGATGTGGTGGGGGTATAGGGCTGTGTGAGATGAGGTGTGTCCCATTCGCTGTGAAACCCTGTCTCCTATAGAGCGGGTTTGTGCGGAATTAGTTTCTTTGTACTGTCTTGACTCCGTCCAAAAGTGGGACCATCTTCATCTTATTTTTCTGAGGTGTTATTTAAACGTGTGGCTGACATGGATGACGGGCAGGAAGGCACTGCGGCAGTTGTACATAGTTGGTGCTGCGTACTTTCTTACACTCTCTTATCCAGCACATTGAGATGATTTTGTGTTCCTCAAAGAACCTTATCGAGTCATCTGCTGTCAACAAACAAAAAACAAAACCTTGGCAGAAGTCAAAGCATGGCTTGGATTGGAGTTAATTTCCGAGATGGATTAAACAACTGCAGTGATAGTCTGCTTGTGCTGATCCCAGCATGGAGAGAAACGGTAATTGTAGGAAAGGAAGAGATTGGTGTGGGGGTCCTTTAATCCTATTTACAAGGCGTTCACGCTGGGTGGGGTGGCTGACGCCTCAAGACAAGCAGCAGAACGCAATCACAAGTCACACTTTTCTACTTTGATGTGGAGGAGGAGTTGGCGCAGGAAGGGAGGATTTAGTGTGTGTGTGTGTGTGTGTGTGTGTGTGTGTGTGTGTGTGTGTGTGTGTGTGTGCGCGTGTGCGTGCATGCGTGTTTGTCTTGGGTGGAGGGGAGTAGATGCTAACATTACTGGGTCGATTATATTACTAACTCGTTCAGCAAGCCATTCATCATATAGTAAAAAGAAATTGGATGGACAACTTTCAGTTTTTGAATAAACAGACTCCTTTGGTTGACCTATGGTTTTGTTATTCTTGTACTACCTCAATAGCTTCTCGCAGCTCAGAAAGCCCTCTGTAGTTATTAGTCGGTCAACCAATGCGGTAGTGCATGACATAACCCCCTTTATTACTCTTACCAGTGTACAGGCATACAGTGGTGTTCTGCTGCAAATAAATGGACTGGATTTGTACAGCGCTTTTCTAACCACTGGCGCCTCATGGCACTTTACAATATTGTCTGACCTTCACCCATTAATGGACACACCGACGGCGGAGACAGCGACGCAAGGCGACAGCCAGCTCGTCGGGAGCAGTTATGTTGAGGTGTCACTCAGCTAGGAGGACGCTAGGAGGAGCCGGGGATCGAACTAGCAACCTTCTGGTTCCCAGCCAACCCACTGTGCCTCCTGAGCCACTCACCCCCAACACTAGCGTTATGGTTTGAGCATTAATATTATGCGTGTTGCCTTATGATATTATCAAAATTCGATTTAGATCACATGAGCATTTGCACCATTCAACCAAGATCACTCCATGCCTCAACAGATCTGGACAATAGCATGGCCCTAGATTATTAAACACCTGCCAGAGCTCCACACCAGGGCAATACATTTCATGATTTATATTTGGTCCAATAACAAAGGCTGGATTTACACAGGCATTCGGTAGAAAAAGTCATTGTATATGGAAAACATAGGAAATGAGATCCACCTGGTAGACGCGGTGAAGATGTTGAACTCTGTGCGAGTCTCAAGGAGTTCAACATCCTCACCACGTCTACCAGGTGGATCTCATTTCCTATGTTTTTCGTGCCCGTCCTCATGTGGAACCTGACCCCAGAAGATGAAAAACAAACAGTCACTGATATTCTCTGATCTCTGGAGAGAGACTCGTGTTGAACCCAGCGGTACCTGGCAATGGGGATGAAGATCAAACTTGTTTGAAACATGTAATTTAAAAGAAAAGGTGCAGCATCAGTTTGGGGGAGGCATTGTCACAGCCTCACAAAGAAATGGTTATATCAGTAATCAGTAATCAGTCATCATGATTCTCCAAAAACGTATGTGAATGAATGAATGAGTGAACCTTTGTTAAAAAAAAAAATGCATAAATGTTCTATAAAACCTGAGCAGTTGTGTCAAGTAGAAACCGACATGGACGTCTATTCTCTCTCACTCTCTGACTCACTTTACCTGTCTCTCTTTTTCTCTCTCTGTCTCCTTGCTTTACCTCTCTCTCTTTTTCTCTCTCTATCTAGAGTATCCTCATATTTAGAAGTTGTCTTCTCAAACATCGGCGGATCTCTCTCTCTGTCTACTTCCGTCTCTCTTTGTCGACTTCCCTAACCCATCTCTTTTGTGCTAAAAAAAATAGCCAGCGTTCACGGAGCTGTTAACCCCTTAAAATATAAAATTGCCCACGGAGCTCGATATGCATACATCAGGTGATGGCTCACTTTTTTTCCTCAGGTGTTCCAACAAAACCCCTATCTGTGATTCCACCCCGGGAATCAAAACAACAAAACACCAAAAAAACTCTAGCAATTCATGTAACCTCACCAGTGAGTTCAATACAAATACGGTTTCACTCCTTGTCTAGCAAATTTTAAAAGAAAACAAACATCTACGTTCTATTCAGGACACGTATCATAATTGAAAAACTAGCAAAGATGAACAAATCATTTGAGTGACCCTGCATGCAATTTCGGCACTTGGCCCGACCCAAAGGAACTTGGTCCTTATTCTGGGACTCCAATCCAGACAGACCTCGGGACACTAACCCCGACAAACTCAGGTGTCGAACCCTTATCCTTTACCTCACTTTCAAACAGCGTACATTCAGTGATTATTGAGTGCTCTTAATCACTAATATAGGTCTTTTACTTCGTTAAGCTCTTTATGACACAACTTCATTACTCAGCAAATGTAATGCAGCCTAATAGTAAAGAATAATAATGGTTATTATGTGTGTGTATATTATCTTAAGTTTACTTTCTTGTTCTTTACTCTTGGTCGAGAGTTTGGAATGAGAATCAGTCACCTGCTTCAGCAGCTTGACAGGTTGGACCAGAGGGTCGAAGAGATGGTTTATTCGAGGATGTAATACAGCACAGGTACAGACTCAGTTGGATCTTAGTGTAAGTGGTGAGGAGCAGTCTCCCGACGTGCTCCTTGGCTCTCGACCCTTCTTCTCACCGAACCAAAGCTTTGGGGCGAGTATTATAGGAAAGAAAGCATGAATAACAAAATAACAGATGCAGTGTTGGTGGTCTTCGACATAGCCAGGGCCATATGCCTTGATAAGGCATATGGCCCTGGCTATGTCGAAGACCACCGGGTTGGTTCGTCCTTGCTGGGACATCACAAATGGAGGATTGTTTGAAATAACACCTCTTATCACTTGGAGAGGCACTGGCCTGTCCCCACACTAAGAATTACAACAAAAATAAACAAGATAACACTTTTTGCCGGGATTTATGGTAACATGGTAAACCTGTGACCTAGGAGAGACCCTAAGCGCTGCATGTTCAGGGGGCGGCCGAGAGCTGAGGCCCTGGGGGGAGATGAGGTGACACGAGGCCAGCGGCTTCAGAGCGCGGTTTGAACTGCAGCGACTCAGCGCGGTCGACCAAGGATGTAGTTTGGTTCAGTTTGGATTGTTTCATAAGTGAACTGCAGTATATATTAACTATCGAGCCTCATAGCATAATTGCCTAGGTCATAATTAAGCCAAATTGGGATATCTAACCTAACTCTACTCTCCTAACGCTGCTGATTCACTGTGCCTAATTGGCTATATCCTAAGCCAATCAGAGTGCTTTTTACATTCCATAATCACTATCTGCCTGAGTCTTTGACGCTAAATGCAAGATGAACCTTAAAATATGGCTTAGGCAATTAATGATATGAGGCTATACCATATGCACATATATTCTGGAACAAATATATATTTTATATACTGCATGGGCACTTACGTATATTGCACACACAGCAACGTGACGATGATTGCACCACAACAATCAAAGATGTGATGGGGGTGTGCTATTAGTGGTGAGGTCTACAACTAGTGGGTTCACTGTCTCTAAAACTTCATGATGAACACAAGACGGATGCGCTACTACGGCGAAAGGTACTTTAGTATGCCTCGTTCATTTCTAAATGCAGGATTATTTTCTGTGTTTTTTCGGGGGGGGGGGGGGTGTGTGTGTGTGTGTGTGTGTGTGTGTGTGTGTGTGTGTGTGTGTGTGTGTGGGGGGACTGGACTCACTGTGCATGTGTCCTTGTCTTTGCAGGGTGCAGGTGGAGTTCTATGTGAATGAAAATACCTTCAAGGAGAGGCTGAAGCTGTTCTTCATCAAGAACCAAAGATCAAGTAAGTACACAATTGTGCCATCTTAGGAGGTTCACATGTAGCATATACTAAATATGTATATAGTAAGAATATTAGTATGTCAGTGTCAGGCCCTTCTGCAACATCTGTGCTGTTCGGTTCTGTTGTGTTCTTGTCCGTATACTGTATATGTGTGTTTGTGTGTGTGTTTGTGTGTGTGTGCGTGTGTGTGTGTGTGTGTGCGTGGCTGTGGCTATGTGTGTATGTGGCTGTGTGTGTGTGCGTCCCTGACACCACTGGCATGGCTGTAGTTTATTGGCATTGGTAGCTGTCGGCTGGTGAGAGAAAGACAGACAGTAAAGAAGTCAGACAGATACAAAGTACGACAACAAAATCGAATAGAAAGCAAATGTCCCACCTTGCCTCAAGCTAACCTAATGAAGTCTTGTTGTTTGTATCCTTGTCAGGCAACATATTCTACCACTGTCTCTGAAGAGGTTATGTCACTAGCGGTTTTTGTGGATTGGACGGGTGACCTTTAGTCAATTAAGACAGCACCACCTAGTGGCCCAGACGTGTAACTGCATGGAAGCTGCTGGGACAAGTCGGTGAAGTCTGTGTGTGTTATATATGGTCCTCAACAAACCGCATGGTGCCTCCAACATTAATTGATCATATTCTGGATCCACGCTCCATGTGTGAGCCCAGAAGGGAACTGTCCCACTCGGCTGTCTAATATAAATGCTTCGTACACGTTTCTGGATAAAATCACGGCTTGCAATATCAACGCGTTGCTACTGTGAGGTTAGCACAAGGAAAAACAAAGATCCTGTACCAGTGATTTAATTGGTACATCTTTTTCTGTGAGTATTCTCCGGAAATGGAGCTGAAGTTGAAGAACGCAATCTCTCAGTGCGCGTGTGAGGCGGTGCTCCGCTACATTCAAAAAGGGCAGAGTGGGCCTATAACCCGCTGTTACTCTTGTAATTAAGAGTGGTTATGATTTGATTTAAAAGGCTCAGGGCTCAGCATATAGAGAGACGGGCTGCCGACGTAACACTGGGTTGCGCTGTGACTCAAGCTGGAGTGCGGTGTTGTCTGAATGGCTTGACTTTTATAAACCAGCGTCATAAGCACTTAGAAGACGCTGCGGCGGCTGCATCCAGGGGTGCACGGTGCACCTGTCATAAGATGTCCTGAGTGAGAGTGAGAGATGACGATGGTCGGTCCACTCAGGTCCATCTGACGGCAGGCCTGCCTCTGAATATAGACGCACGCTGAAGTTACGCAAGTGAGGGTTTGGTTTGTGCATGCCAGTACATTTTTTTTTAAAGATGGACAACTTTCAGTTTCCCAATAAACAGACTTCTTCTGAATCTGTTGTCATCCTTGTATTATCTCAATATCTTCTTCGCAGCTCAGAAAGCCCTCTGTAATGTGAAATGGTGTCATTTATAAGCCGGTTAGTCAACGGTAGTGCATGACATAACGTCTTTTTTAATTTGACCATATTAACATTACCACGGTTCATGCAGTAGTTTTATGCGGTTTGAATATTCATTTTCCGTTAAGTTTTTGTTCCCACACACGTGCTGGTGAGTGAAAGCAGAAGGTGAGAGGTTTACAGAGCTGTGTGTTTGTAATCTTTTTAAGAAGCAGAAAAGCTTGAGCAGTGGGTCCGCAGAAATGGGACCTCGCTAGCTTCACCTGAAACATCTGAGAGATACTTCTTCTGTCTCGAGGCAGTTCCATGTATCAGTATGTGACAACGTGTGTGATTGGTCACTTACAGTGTGTTCTATGTTGCGATTGGTCGAAAGGCTTGAGGATCCGACTGTTCAACCTGTCCCTGAAGCTGCTGACCTGCGCCCTGTACGTCCTGAGGGTCTACCTGGAGGAGTCTCCGCCCGACGGTGAGACCAGGTGAGCCCTCCATCAGGGGGCCGGCCCTCTGACCTGAACGATGCCGCCGCCTGGAGGTTTATGTCGTGTGAGATTAAGGCCCGATCCCATTTCTACCCCTTACCCCTTCCCCTTACCCCTCCCCCTTGTTTTGAAGGGGTAAGGGGAAGGGGGGACAGACAGACAGACGCACACACACACACAGACACACACACACACACACACACACACACAGACACACACCCACACACACACACACACAGACCCTTAATGTCCATGGTGTTTTCTTCTTCCCAGTGCGAACTGCACAAACAGCAGTCTGAGCAGTTCGGACGACTCTCCGGAAATCAAGTGGTTAGTTCCCGACACTTATCACCTCAACGTCGTTCATAAACCCTTTGTTTTACCTGACTCAACCATTGTCTTTATTTCTTTTAAAGGGAGTTGATCTTCTGGGTGAAAAGAAGGACCCCTGTGTGGGGGATACAGGTGAGCGCACTGCGTCCCCCTGGCCTCACAGCGTCCCTGGTGGGCTCTGTGGACGTAGCCAGTGGCGGTCTAGCCTCAGCTAACGTGCCCCCCCCCCTCTCCCTCCTCTACAGGTGACCGTGGCCTTAATCAGCTTCCTGGAGACCATGTTGATCACATACCTCAGCTACAAGGTGAGCCACAGGGCAGAGTGTTTCCATTTCCATTCACATTCAGGGCATTTAGCAGACGCTTTTATCCAAAGCGACTTACAATAAGTACATTTGTCAGAAGAAAGAGAAACAAACAACAATATAACGCTGACGGTAGAGTAAGGATGTTCATAGAACCAAGTAGCAAGCACTAACAACACCCATTCCAGGATAGCTAGGATAAGACGCTGCACAATGCTTTGTACTATTTTTAAGTGCCAGGACGCACAACATACAATAAGTGCGTACATTTGGTGCAAGGACGCACAACATCCATTAAGTGTGTACATTAAGTGCCTGGACGTACAGCATACAATAAGTTCGTAAGAGGGTCGTGGGGGGGGTAAGGGGGGAGTCTAGGTGAGCTCTGAACAAGTGAGGCTTGAGTCTCTTGCGGAAGCTGGTGAGCGCTGACCCACATTAATACTCTTCCTGCTTCAACAACAGCTTCACTGCAGTAGGACTCTTCATTCATACAACCCTCTTCCAGCCACAGTTCCCAGACAGTAGGCAGTGAAGTTCCCCGAGTTGAATATAGACGTTGTTTGTGTCATGTCTGTGTGTGTATGTCGATTATATGCTGTCTTCTACCGTTATGTTCTATGTGGTTCGTGTCTATGCTGAGCTTGACGAGGTGACGAGTTTCATTCTGGATCTATTTGCTGTTCTGTGGCAGTCGATGGTTAGGCTACAGATTATGTAACCCAGCTATTTGGATTGCATATTCCTGTTAAATATATATTTGATAACCTGGCATGAAGTGCAATATCATCACTACTACTATACTGACTTCAGACATCAGGCTGATATCCAGAAATGTGCATCAGATTTCTTGTCCAGCCAGTCTATTATGAAATCTAATCCCACTGTGATCACAATGTATTTAATAATGGGTCTGAAATATCATATCACACATACTCACAGTTTGAACAAAACGGTTGCTGTTACACAACAACGTGTAACAGACTCCTTTTATTTGTGGCTTTTGTCAAAACGCAAGCTGTTATCCCTCATACACACGGCCTGCGTCACTGCGTGAATGTCCAATGTAACGCTGCGTCTGCCCAGCAACACACCTTGCCAGTTGCGTTTCTGGTGATGCAATGCATTGGATTTATGGAACGCATGCATACGTCCAGCCATGTGTAAACATGGGTGGAAGTATCAAAATATCCAATGGTGCGCTAGCTAGCTAGTCATTTAATTGAATAGTATGAGATTGAATCCCATTTCTACTCCGAGTATATTTGTGTACCGGCCGTCACTGTGGGGAAAGTGTTTAAACAAATAGATTCTGTGGATTCACGGCTCCTGTCCAAATATTCCCCCAGTACACTCCTACCACTGCTATCATGACATTTTTTCATTTTGTTCAGTTTTATTCTGTTCATATTGACTTGGTTCTAAAAAAACTGTTGAAAACTGTTATATAAAAAACTGTGTCTTTCCACAAATGTGAATCGAATGGCCCGAGCCCTTAATGTATTTCATCTTTACAATCCATGTACCTAGTGGGGTAGCCAAGGGCCGACCTTCGTATGGACGTACATGTTCGCGGGCCATTATGCAAACCACGATTCTAAAGAGCTCAGTCAAGCATGCGGAAATCTTTCGTCAAACACGTTCGGCAGACGGACAAGACCATTAAGACACGAGCAAATAGGCCCGCTCCATGAATTATACAGCGCCTCCATTCATTAGGTCTCGCCTTGTTTCGCTGCTGTTCCTCCACGTCAATGAAAGGACAGGTTCACGAGACTCGTTCGTTGCTTTGACCCAGACCCTCGTTTTGTACCTGGGAATTGCATTTACTGTGCATGGTAAACGGACTGCATTTATATAAAGCTTTTTAATCACTTCTTAAGCCTGTCAAAGCGCTTTACTATATTGCCTAACATTCACACATTCATACACACATTCACACCGACGGCGGAGAAGCCTAGCCAGGCGACAACCAGCTCGGCGGGGGCACTAAGGCCCAATCCCATTTCTACCCCTTACCCCTTCAAAACAAGGGGGAGGGGTGGGTGGAAGAGGCAAGGGGTAGAAATGGGATTGGGCCTAAGGGTGAGGTGTCTTGCTCAGGGACACCTCGACACTCAGCTAGGAGGAGCCTGGGATCGAACCAGCGACCTTTCAGTTACCACCCAACCCGCTCTACCTCCTGAGCCACATGCCGCCCCACATGGCATAGTTCTTGATCCCATTGCTTCGGTTGACCTCCTCTCATTGTCCCGTGATGATGTTGTCTTTCTAGGGGAACATTTGGGAGCAGATCTTCCAGATGTCCTTCATACTGGAGATGATCAACACGGTGCCATTCATAATCACAGTACGTTACTTACCTAATATACGTGCTACATTTACCCTGCCTCTTATGTATATCGTACTATTTCTCAGTGCTTTTTCAAGGTATTGTCACTTGATGATGGACCAAAGATGATTGATTACTTGATCAATAGATATAGGATGGGGGATGGAGTAATGATTTGATTTATGGATGAATGAATGGATAGACTGATTGATCAGTTTTAATCTCTACACAGCTCGCATACGATTACTGCTTATATCCGTTTAGAAACAAAGATTCAGGTTTTGCAGCAATCTCATTCGAGATTATTGGCTTCTATGTTGCCTGCAGGAAATCATTACAGCGGCATGTGCTTATAGCATATTGATATCGATCCCTTCTGCTCGTTATTGGGTTTGCCCTCAGTGCGTTAAAGGGTTTAATCAGCACTCTCTCTCTTCTCCAGATCTTCCACTATCCACTGAGGAACATATTCGTTCCCGTGTTCCTCAACTGCTGGTTGGCCAAGTGCGCCCTGGAGAACATGATAGTGAGTACAGTGGAGACGTTAGCGTTGTAGAACGACTCGCTGCCTGTCTCCCATCCCCATGTCGTGCGGACTTGCAGCGATTGTTGCTGTGAATGAAATGTCCACGCTGCGGTCAATTAGTCGCCCGTCACTTGGCGCGGCCATTTCTCTGAACCGGGAGGAACAGCTGAACGGAGCGAGGGGTCTGCCCGGCAGCATGGAGAGAACAGATGGTCCGGTCCGGGGCCAGGATGCTGAGAGGCTGGGAGGAGGGGGGGGGGGGGGGGCTGGCAGGGAACACCGATGTAACGTAACCCCAGTGATGAGCTGACGCATTTCACAACTCGTCTCTATTCTGTATCCAAAGAGGTTGTGTGTGTGCGTGTGTGCGTGTGTGCGTGTGTGCGCGCGTGCGTGCGTGCCTGCGTGCGTGCGTGCCTGCGTGCGTGCGTGTATGTGTCTCTCCATATGTGTATCTATCTATCCATTTCTTTCTCCATCTCTCTGTATCTGTCTGTCTCTCTCTCACTCTCTCCTTCACTCCCTATCTCTCTGTATCTGTCTGTCTCTCTCACACTCTCTCCTTCACTCTGTATCTCTCTGAATCTGTCTGTCTCTCTCTCACTGTCTCCTTCACTCTATCTCTCTGTATCTGACTGTCTGTCTCACTCTCTCCTTCACTCTGTATCTGTCTGTCTCTCTCTCACGCTCTCCTTCACTCTATCTCTCTCTGTATCTGTTTGTCTCCCTCTCCTTCACTCCCTATCTCTCTGTATCTGTCTGTCTCTCTCTCACTCTCTCCTTCACTCTGTATCTCTCTGTATCTGTCTGTCTCTCTCACTCTCCCCTTCACTCTCCTTCTCTCTGTATCTGTCTGTCTCTCTCTCACGCTCTCCTACACTCTGTATCTCTCTGTATCTCTTTGTCTCTCTCTCTCACTCTCCCCTTCACTCTGTATCTCTCTGTATCTGTCTGTCTCTCGCTCTCCCCTTCACTCTCTATCACTCTGTATCTGTCTGTCAGCCTGTCTGTCTATGGCTAGGTGTGTGCGTGTGTGCATTTGTGCGTGTTGAGTGTGACCCCGTGTCTCTCCGTCCTCCGCAGAATGACCTGAACCGGGCCATCCAGAGGACGCACTCTGCCATGTTCAACCAGGTGCTCATCCTCATCTGCACCCTGCTGTGTCTGGTGTTCACCGGGTGAGTCCCTGGCCTCAGCCCTCCCCACTGCCTCACTCCCTCCCTGAACACTCTCCCCTCCCACCACAGGAGTGTGACCGCGCACCAGTAGGGACATGTGATCAGCTCCGACACGATGACCACAGCGATAATGATCCTTTTTTCAATTATACACAACATTGGATTGTATTTTCCAGTGCATCGACTCTCAGCCATCCAGAGGCTAATTTAAACGAACAGGATGGTTTTGGGGACGGGCTTGAACGCTAGCAAGACGTAAAATCAGCTGAAAGGTCCAGAGAATCCACAAGACGGTTAACGCGCCATGGATTCAGAAATCAATGGTCATTATCTGGAGCACAGGCTCCAGGGGTAATAGGGGTTATTTCTAGGGGCAATAGAAGTAGTTGCACAAAATAATATTGAATGCTTATAATAAGCATTTTTACAGCGACAATAATTAACAATAATAATGTATTTAGTACTTTTAATCCAGACATTTTGAAAAAGGGGAGATTTCACCTACCTGCCAATCCCACTACTCCACCTCTCATAACTTTTGAGAGAATGGATTTGTCACCAGAGACACGCACCTTTGCTTTGTAACTTTCCTTCTGCAGATTTTCATTCAATTAAAAGATATCTGAACCTGCCCATCCAGACTCAATCCATCCAATGAACGTTTAAATCTTTTCATTCCGGTACAATCTCACTTAAGATGTATCTGCAACTACAACTCCAGCCACCAGAGGGCTTGTGCTAACACCAAATCATAGTGCAGCTTTAAGTAACGATCCCAGATAGGTAAGAGAGGAAGTGAGGCTCATCAGGATCCATGGGGAGTGTCTGTATCATAAGCCCTTTGGAGCTAAGTAGCAATCACATCATCAGTTGTTAAATCCATCCAGCCCTCTCTGACTTGATCTGCTTCAAGGGAGACAACTTTTTAAAAATGTTCGGTCACGTGAACTGGACCATTGGCTTAGCTGTTTATGGATATCATTAACTCACCTTCGCCAACTGACGTAGCTGTTGAGAGTCAGTATGTCAGTAGTGTGGTACCTAGCAAGTTGTTTGGTGCCATTTGGTATCATGTTTGGTTTATAGACTGAGCAGGGTAGGCAAAGGAAAAGCATAAACTGCAAAAACGTCAGATTTCAGATTTCCTTATTGTCTTTCAAAAGCCTTGTCCGAAGATCACCTTCAGAAACACCTGGCTCACACTTTATACACATTGAACCAATAAAAACAACAGCGATAAACCGAAACTCAAATTAAACTGGAATGAGCCCCGGATGATATGTGTGTTGGGCCTTTTTACAGGTCAATAAAAAACGTTTGTTGGAGATGATGATGTTAGTGGGAATGAAGAATTTAAAGAAAGGTTGAATAATGAGATTGACTGACGTCGGCCGTCCTCCCCTGCAGGGCCTGTGGCATCCAGCACCTGGAGCGGGCGGGGAAGCACCTGTCCCTGTTCAAGTCCTTCTACTTCTGCATCGTCACCTTCTCCACCGTGGGCTACGGAGACGTCACCCCCCAGATCTGGCCCTCGCAGCTGCTGGTGGTCTTCCTCATCTGTGTGGCGCTGGTGGTGCTCCCTCTGCAGGTGAGGAGGAGGAGGGTGGCAGGGAGGGGGAGGAGGGGGATGAAGAGGAGGGGGATGAGGAGGAGGGGGATGAGGAGGAGGGGGATGAGGAGGAGGGTGATGACGAAGAGGGTGATGAGGAGGAGGGTGATGATGAGGAGGGTGATGATGAGGAGGGTGATGATGAGGAGGGTGATGATGAGGAAGGTGATGAGGAGGATGATGATGAGGATGATGATGAGGATGGTGATGAGGAAGATTATGAGGATGGTGATGATGAGGATGGTGATGATGAGGATGAAGATCGTGCTGTTGAAGATTATGAGGACGATGAAGATGGTGATGAAAACAAGGAGGATGATGATGGTGATGATGAGGATGGTGATGATGGGGACAATAAGGACGATGATGGTGATGAGGATGATGAGGATTATGAGGATGATGAGGATGCAATGATGATGAGGAGGATGATGAAGATGATGAGGATGATGATGTAATGATGATGAGGATGTGATGGTGATGATGATAATGAGGGAGATAAACACCATAATAACAGCGCTATGGATCAGCGGAGTGGCGGCGCTTCATTAGAGAGGAGATCACAGAGACGGGCGGATATTAAAGGCCCACTATGCAACTTCGGGAATTTCTTCGCTGTTTTCTTGGTTTTGGCACGCACATTTCTCTACACAGCGCCCCCTACAGCTTTGTAGTAGATATTTTACAACACTGTCGTAACAACTCGTTGACGACCCTTCCCCATGCACTTCTACGCGAGCCATGTGCATTTGTTTTCAAAGAAGCCGGCGAATGCGTGGAGCCATGTCCGAAGTAGATGTTCATAAAGTGTAGGCAAGGTTATACATAAAAGGGTGTATTTGTATTGCAATAAACATAAATCCATCCTTTTTTATAGTTGACGGGGAGAATTTATATCCTAGATTATAATTGTTTCAGTGGGGAGGAGACCTCGGGGAAGACCCAGGACTAGGTGGAGAGATTATATCTCAACACTGGCCTGGGAACGCCTCGGGATCCCCCCGTCAGAGCTGGTCAATGTGGCCCGGGAAAGGGAAGTCTGGGGCCCCTTGCTTGAGCTGCTCCCCCCGCGACCCGACCCCGGATAAGCGGATGACGATGAGGATGAGATGATAATTGTTTTATCTTAGGTTGAACAGAACAATCAGTGTAAGAGGTTTGGCCAACATAATAATCTAAATAAACAAGAACCTGGATTCGGGGATTCAGTCTGTATCTGGGGGACGAGACAGACGAACAGCAAAACACCCATGGAAACAAAGGTGTTTATATGGTTGCAACCAAGCAAGCTAGAAACATACAGGGCTCACAACAAAACGGTCGAGAAAACAATTTTTACAGGGCTCACAACAAAATGGTTGAGCAAACACATTTGTACAGAGACTATCAACATCAAGAATGCCACGAAGACAAAGGCCACCCAAGGGTACTTTCAATTTCAAAAGCAACACGGCCGAGTCGGCGTCTGATTTGCAGTCTTCTTTTTCTTTCAGTTCACGCTATTCCTGAAAAGCTTGGCTAACGTTTACTCGTGTCTGGCCTCTCTCCCGGTCAGTCTCCCTTTTCTCTTCTTCTGTTCCCTCGGAATTGGGCTTCTCTGTCTCTCGGCTGATCTATGATGAATATAACAATCCCTTAGTGACTTGTGTTTATATCGAGCCGGTTCCGTGTTTGGGGGTCTGTGCCGTAAAGCAATTCGTTACTTCGCGAGACCCGAGACTCCCGCGAGAGTGGGCGGCGGGTCGCCGGCAGAAACATATTCCTTTTCTCCGCCAAGATGCGCAAGGGTGAGTCGAAACAACGAACAATCGAACAAAAATGTATAATAGAACCATCGCAATGACTCTTAGCCTGTTATATTAAGGTAAATCAAGCCAAAAAAGTTGCATAGTTCCCCTTTCACTCGTGTCTGATCTCTTTTCTGGTCCATTCTTCTTTTGTTCCGTCGACGGTCGCCTCTTGGGTCCCTTATCAGTCGATTGATCCATGATGAATGCAACAATTGCCTCGCAACTGGCTGTTTATATCTAGCCGGTGCCATGTTTGGGTGTGTGTCTGTGCCGTAAAGCATTTGCGAAACTACAATCTGACTACATTTTCGAGGATACTTCCGCTGCGTCACATCCGGATTGTGTCGGTCCGAACAGAGCAAGTTGCATCTGCGCTTTTTCACTGGAGAGGCGACATGGGTAAATGACACACCCACCAATCGACCAAGAAATGGATGCAGAACCATCAGCATAACTCTCAACCTGCATACTTAATGTAATTTTAGCTAAAAAAGTTGCATAGTGGGCCTTTAAACTGGGAGCAGGATATTGGACGGGGGAGGTAATGGGCCACTGGGAGTCCACTGGGCCGGTTGCTTCCTGCAGAGCCAACCGATACAATCACAACACACCATGTCATTTGATGCAATATCACATTGTATCTTTATTTTATTTTATTATAAACGGTCTAAAAGCTTCTGTAAATGTCAGCACCATTTCGACCGGCCACGGTAGAAATGCGTTCGCTAGAAAGCCTTTCTGAAGGCCACGTCCGCTTTTTGCAAATGAGTCTCCCCGTAGAATATGGCCCAATCCCATTTCTACCCCTTCCCCCTTCCCCTTACCCCTCCCCCCTTACCCTTACCCCTTCAAAACAAGGGGGAGGGGTAAGGGGTAGAAATGGGATTGGGCCTAAATATCGTAAACAAAACACGAACCAAGGCGTACCAGCTCCTGGTTCGCGGCCAGGGCTCGGTGCCGTAGCCCCCCCCAGAGCTGCTGCTGTAAGGCAGCAGCTCTGGGGGGGGGCTCAGAGAGAGCGGTACTCCCAGCTCACGGTGGCTGCGCAGCAGGGCAGGGAATATGACCCTGGGCCTGGCTGTGAACAGCAGACCTTTTAATCACCGGTGCTCACGAGGCCCCCTGGGGGCCGTGGGCGGACCGAGGCCCCAGGGTCGACAGGCGAACAAAGCGCTCGCATTAACCTGTGTTCATAGGCTCTCCGTTATGGATGTAGCCCGTTACATACGCTCTGTCTGCCCGTCTGGCTTCATTCAGGAGATGACATTGTTTTATTTGATGTGGTCGTTTTTTGCTTTGATGGTTGCTGATCGTTGGTCGTTGCTGCTGCTGTTTTGTTGTTGTTGTTGTTGTTGTTGATGATGTCATGGTTGTTCTCGTTGATGATGTCATTGTTGTTGTTGTTGTCATTGTTGTCATTGTTGTTGATGTTTCATTGTTGTGGTTGTTGTTGTTCTTGTTGTTATCTTTGTTGATGATGTCATTGTTGTTGTTGTTGTCGTTGATGATGTCATTGTTGTTGTTGATGTTTCATTGTTGTTGTTGTTATCGTTGTTGATGATGTCATGGTTGTTGCTATTGTTGTTGATGATGTCATTGTTGTTGTTGTTATTGTTGTTGATGATGTCATTGATGTTGTTGTTGATGTTTCATTGTTGTTGTTATCTTTGTTGATTATGTCATGGTTGTTGCTATTGTTGTTGATGATGTTGTTGTTGTTGTTGTTGTGGTGGTCAGTTCGAGGAGCTGGCCTACCTGTGGATGGAGAGGCAGAAGTCAGGGGGGAACTACAGCCGGCACCGCGCCCAGACGGAGAAGCACGTGGTGCTGTGCGTCAGCTCTCTGAAGATAGACCTGCTCATGGACTTCCTCAACGAGTTCTACGCCCACCCCAGGCTGCAGGTAGGCCTCACGGCGGGCTGCTGGGCCCGCGGCCTCCACCTGGGGGCCCGCGGCCTCCACCTGGGGGCCCGCGGCCTCCACCTGGGGGGCCGCGGCCTCCACCTGGGGGCCGCGGCCTCCACCTGGGGGCCCGCGGCCTCCACCTGGGGGCCCGCGGCCTCCACCTGGGGGCCGCGGCCTCCACCTGGGGGGCCGCGGCCTCCACCTGGGGGGCCGCGGCCTCCACCTGGGGGCCCGCGGCCTCCACCTGGGGGCCCGCGGCCTCCACCTGGGGGCCCGCGGCCTCCACCTGGGGGCCCGCGGCCTCCACCTGGGGGCCCAGAAGTTGTGCGTTGTAGGACTACTACGTGTTGATCCTTTGTTCTGTGCGTTGTGCGTTGTAGGACTACTACGTGGTGATCCTGTGTGTTGTGCGTTGTGCGTTGTAGGACTACTACGTTGTGATCCTGTGTGTTGTGTGTTGTGCGGTGTGCGTTGTAGGACTACTACGTGGTGATCCTGTGTGTTGTGTGTTGTGTGTTGTGCGTTGTAGGACTACTACATGCTGATCCTGTGTGTTGTGTGTTGTGCATTGTAGGACTAATACGTGTTGATCCTGTGTGTTGTGCGTTGTGCGTTGTGCGTTGTAGGACTACTACGTGCTGATCCTGTGTGTTGTGTGTTGTGCGTTGTGCGTTGTAGGACTACTACGTGGTGATCCTGTGTGTTGTGCGTTGTGCGTTGTAGGACTACTACGTGGTGATCCTGTGTGTTGTGCGTTGTGCGTTGTAGGACTACTACGTGGTGATCCTGTGTGTTGTGTGTTGTGCGTTGTAGGACTACTACGTGCTGATCCTGTGCGTTGTGCGTTGTAGGACTACTACGTGGTGATCCTGTGTGTTGTGCGTTGTGCGTTGTAGGACTACTACGTGCTGATCCTGTGTGTTGTGCGTTGTGCGTTGTAGGACTACTACGTGGTGATCCTGTGCCCTACGGAGATCGACATCCAGGTGCGGCGCATCCTGCAGATCCCGCTGTGGTCCCAGAGGGTCATCTACCTGCAGGGCTCCGCGCTCAAGGACCAGGACCTCATGAGGGCCAAGTGAGGCCGGCAGCATGGCACCTACACTCAGTCACTGGTCCTGGGCCGGGCCGGGGTCGGGTATTAGGTCCAGGGTTTAGTTTTAGGTTAAGGATTTGGATTAAGGGTTAGACTGTGCTTTTAGGGTTAGGTTTAGTCTTAGGTTTAAGGGTTCGGTATGAGGGTTAGGTTTAAGGGTTAGGGTTAGGTTTTTGGGTTACGGTCCTGTTTTAGGCTGGGGGTTAGGTTTTAGGCTGGGGGTTAGGTTTTAGGGTTGGGGTTGGGTTTTAGGGTTGGGGTTGGGTTTTAGGGTTGGGGTTTGGTTTTAGGGTTAGGTTTTAGAGTTATGGGTGAGGTTTTAGAGTTATGGTTAGGTTTTAGGGTTGGGGATAGGTTTTAGGGTTAGGGTTAGGATTAGGGTTGGGGTTTGGTTTTAGGGTCGGGTTAGGTTTTAGGGTAAGGTTTTAGGGTTGGGGTTAGGTTTGAGGGTTAATTTAAGCGTTTGGTTTTAGCGTTGGGGTTTGGCTTTAGGGTTATGGTTAGGTTTTAGGGTTGGGGTTTGGTTTTAGGGATGGGGTTAGGTATTAGGGTTGTAGTCAGGTTTTAGTGTTGGGTTTCAGGGTTTGATTTGATTTATAACAGTCTATAACAGTGTCTCATCACATTACGCTCTAATAGACATTTTGGATGAAATCCCGTCCTAATGAGGTGTGAAATTGGGCCTGACCATTCACACCAGTAACTCCTAGTGTGGGAAACACATCAGTTCCCCCGGTTCCTCTCACACCCTCTCTGCGCCTTCATTTGCATGTTTCAGAAGGCCAGCGTTAAACTCCTGGCTCATTTTACGCTTCAAAATTCTGCTTAAAAGCGACCTGGCCGGCCGTGTAAGGACAGGAAACCCTCGAGTGATGCCCTGCCCCCAGACGTTCTGCTAATGCCTTCATGTAGCAGAGGGATGGTGGTGTTGGACACGCGGATGGAGTCTGATCAAAGGGGATAGATCAGTGCTGGTCCACAGCTGTAGGCCTACAGCGAACACGACCACAGCGGACCCAATTCATCACACACCTTAATGTCAGCCTCACAGGATCA